>NC_141159.1:129271001-129571001 GCF_053477565.2 Lygodium microphyllum
TGCTTGGGCTTCTCGAATGCTTTGATGCATATGTCTTGAGCTTTTCTTACTCACTTTGCATTTCGAATTTGCTTCTAGTGGGAGACACTTGAACTTACTTAGTATAGCTTTGGTTCTTTGAGAGAGTGGGTCTATTGGTTTATGTATATGCCATGCTCTCTTCTATGCTATTGGACACACTTACCTCCACTTGTGGGTTGATTTGATTCTGTATGCTTTGGACATTGGCACTTACCTTTGTTAGTGATGTATACACATATGGGATGTATTGTTTACCGACACTTTGAGTTTGTAATGGCCTTTGATACCAGTGGTCTATGCTTAGTCACTACTAGTTGTATTCTTTATATCACGGTTGCTACTCAGATATCCCTAGTAGGGGGAGATTTGTTTCTTGGCTATTTGCCCACAGTTGGATTGAGATATATTTCAATATTGTTGTATTACAAATTTCAACATTGTCTTAAAGAGGAATCATTGTATTTATAATGTATTGCTTGCAGTTAGTGGAGGACGGCCCTATACTTTGGTATTCCCTCCTCTTTTGCCCTTGTTTTGGCTAAGTTTTGGGGGTTGATTTGTAATCATTTACAACAGCTCATTCTCTTGGATTTTGCATTGATATGCTATCATTATGGCTAGTTCTTTGAATGACATTGCTATTTTCAATATTGAAAAGCTTGATGACACAAATTTCACCTATTGGAAGCTACAAATATGGCAGCTATTGGTTCAAAAGAAGCAACTTAACAACCAAGAGTATAAAACCCGAAGGCATGGATCAAGATGATTGGGATAATTTGGATGAGCTATGTAAATCCACCCTTATATTGTCGTCATCTAAATAAGTTTACTTCAATGTTGTTGCACATGAGGATAATGTCTTGCAGTTATGGAAAAAGATATGCAATCTTTATGAGACAAGCAAATTTATATTGGTTGAAACAACTTATAGACCTTCACATAGAGGAAGGGACTAGTGTGTCCTCACATTTGAATAAATTTCATTCAATTTTTAACCAATTGACTTCTCAAGTAATACTGAGTTCAAGGATAACCTACCTCCCTTGTTCTTGCTTTTGCGACACTTCTTCCCAAGTCATGGGACACTTTTTGTACAACCATGTGTGCTAATATGTCTAAGAATAGCTTGAAACTCCAGGATGTTGAGGGTTCTTTACTCATAGAGGAGATAAAGAGTAAGAATGTGGATGCAACTTATACTTCTTATGCATTGACTGTTAGGGACAGACATGATGGTAAGAGTCGTAATGACCATTATGCTAGGGACTCACAACAGTCTCAATGCCACATGTAGTCTCATAATAAGTCTTGTGGTCATAAGTCCTCTCTAACATGTCATTATTGTGGGAAGCAGGGTCATATATCATCCATACTACGATGAGATGTGCGATGATAAGCATAAAGACAAAGGCAAAAGAAAAGTGCAATAAAATTTTGATGATCATAACAGTCCCTAGTAAGTCTAATGTAATGATTGAAGAGTTAAATGTAGTGTAGCGAGAGTCAGATGATGAGTACATCTTAGCAACTTTCTCTCTTGATGCTTCTCAATTGACCAATACTTCATCTACGTATTCTTAGTATTGATTGCTTGATTTTTGGACTTCCTTTCATGTTACTACACATAGGATTAGTTTCACTCCTATCACATCATGGAACATTCTGTAAGGCTGAAAAATGAGTTGGCATTGGGGATATACAATTACAATTTTCTTCAAGCTGCTCTTTTACTCTACATAATGTATGCCATGTATTGGCTTTAATCAAAAGGCTTCTATTTACCAAATAGTTGGATGATGCACGATGTTATGTATCTTTTGGTGATTTTTGCATAGAAGTTTACCCATGGAAACCTTATATTTGCTTGAGGTGCCAAGGCTAGCAACCTCTATCCTTTATTTATATCTGGGTCTCTTGACCATGTTTTGATTATGGCTAATATATCACATGTATATTTATGGTATTGTTGCCTTGGGCACATGTCCTTAAAGGAAATGAAAATGCTTACTTGTTTGTAGTATCTTCCACCTCTTGATTACAAATAATTTGATTCTAGTAGCCATTGTCTTTAAGGTAGACAGACCCACATTTCTAATAAACAGTCTGTGGCATTACATGCATGGGTGAGCCTCTGACTCTTATGCATTTTAATATATGTGGTCCTATGCTTTGTTAGTCATTAGATAGCTTGAAGTACTTTGCGACATTCATTGATGATTATTTGGATAAGTTCTCATATATCCTATTAAGTAGAAATCAAATGTCTTATCTACATTTCAACATTGGCTTGCTCTTGTTGAGAACCAATCTAGCTATAGGTTGAAATACCTAAGATTTGACAATGGGGGTGTGTATGTTTCTAAAGCATTTAAGTAGTTTTGTGATGAGGGGAGTATTAAGTGTCAATTGACCACCCTATACACCCCACTCTAGAATGGTGTTACTACGGAGCATATGAACATGACCATTCAAGAAAGAGTCCATAGTATTCTTAGTCAATCAGGCTTACCACAACATTTTTAGGTTGAGGTAGTTACTATTGCCATACGTTTGATAAAAAAATCCCCATTCACTGTTATTGGTTGTCTGGTTGCAAAGAAGGTATGATTGGAAAACGTCCCTCATATATGTGCATCTTAAAGTCTTTAGATGTGAGGCTTTCTACCATGTGCCCAAGGACAAATGCAATAAACTAGATTCTCAATCCAATGAAATACATCTTTCTTGGTTATGGGAATGCAAGTGAGATGGGCTATCACCTATGGGATTTGCAAGCTCGAAAGGTTATCCACAACCATGATGTTGTTTTCCGTGAGGAGAAAATGCATCAGCAACCCAGGTAGTTGAGATATGCAAGCTAACTTTTCAAGATGAGCCTCTTGTTACCATACAACTAGTTAGACAACCTACACCTAATGGTTTAGTGGCACATGATCATGATGTTGGATAGGATGTATAGGACCTAGCCTAGTCTACTAGAGATAGACACCAGTTTGATCAGCTTGCATCCTCTATGAACTATGTTATGGTGACAGATTCTTGTGAGCCCCTTACTAATGGAGAGGCCATGCATAGAGGTGATAGTCACTCTTAAAAGAGGGCCATGAAGTCTGAGTTTGATTCACAACAAGGAAACTATACATGGGATTGGGTTCCTTTACCTAATGGAAAATATGCATTGCTATGCAAATGGATGTACAAGATAAAGAGTACCCCTAGATGCCCCAAGCGAGCATATAAGGCTAAGTTGATTACTAAGTGTTTTAAGGAGGATCATGTTGTTGACTCCTGTAGTCAAAGTGACTATCTTAGGATTGGTTTTGGCCTTGGTTGCATAGTTAGATCTGGACCTTTAGCAGATAGATATGAAAATGGTTTTTTTACGTGGGGACTTGCATGAGGATATCTATATCTAGCAGCCTTCATGGGCTTTATGGAAAAGGGCAAGAAATACCTAGTATGCAGGCTGAGAAAGAGCCTTCATGGGCTTAACCAAGCACCTAGGGAATAAGTTTGATATTTTCATACGTTCATACTAGCAATGATATGGATTCATATTAAGACACAAAAAAGGCCCATGGTGGTAGCCTTACTATATTGGTACTTTATGTTGATAGTATGTCGATTGCTAGGAAAGCTTGTGAAGAGCTAGATGTTTTGAAGAATCGGCTCAAGAAGAGTTTTGAGATGAAGGACATGGGACATGCCTTATATATTCTTAATATGTATATCATGTGCGATCTCCCTAAGGGGCTCCTTTACTTGTCACAATAGGCGTACATACAAAAGGTGAGTAATTCCATGTGCAGGATGTTGAGCCTATTGGCTATCCTTTATCTTCCCATGTGAAGTTCAACTAAGCAGATTATCCCCAATCAAATGAGCAAAAAGGCCAAGATTGCTAAGATTCCTTATGCATTTGTAGTCTTTGATGTATGCTATGATACCCACTCGCTCTAACATAGCATTTGCAATGGGAGTTGTGGCATGCACACTATATGGTTGCACCTACCCAATGACATTAGGACATTGTGAAGGGTATCATGCAGTCCCTAAAAGGCAATACAAATATGTGCATTTCCTATGGTGGCCAGAATACTATAGTGGTGGATTACACTAACTCTGACTATAAAGGACATATAGATAGTAGGAAGTCTACCTCTAGGTATCTCTTTACCTTTGCCAAAGGTGCTATTTCGTGGATGTCTAGGGTATAGAAATACACGGCCTTATCTACTCTATTGAGCTAGAATATATTGTAGCCACTGAGGTTTGCAAGGAAGCCCTAGGCAAACCTTAATATTACTATTACTCCTGCATTGCATTCGTATTCTATGAGTGCTATTTAGTTAGTGGGTATAGGATGAGACATTATATATTCCTCATCTTGTTGTACTTTATGTATGTTTGTACTATGTGACTTTTCTTGTTCTCTCCTCACTCCAAGCACATCTATCTTTAAGTCCGAGGTTGTTTGAGGTAAAGATGCATGTGCCTACACTACTTTGTATTTACTACACATATTGTGACCACACACCTATACACTACAGGTGGTGGCATACATATTATCACTTTATTCTTTATTCTTATAGTGAATATTGAATAAAGAAAGGATGATCATATATTATGATTGTTGGAGTTTTCTCATCTCTCTCCCTCTTGCCTCTTGCTTTATCTGCCATAGCTCTTATTTTGTGGTTGCTTCCATTTATGTGCTTCCACTTGGGCTCTAGCTTTCAAAGAAGAAGGAAGATAAGGGTACTGATAGGAAAGAAGGTAAAGGAAATGTAAATATTTAAGAAATCAATGTAGTGACTATATATAATGATGATGGTGAAGGATTATTTACTTATTCTCTTCTTGCACATATATAGTTGCAGCAAACATGCAATACACTCAAGATTGGATACTTGATTCTGGTATGTCTTTTCATATGACTCCTCATAAGGAGATGTTATATTCATATGATAGTAGCAAGCATGGATCAGTCCATCTTGGTAATTGCTATATATGTGATATAGTTGGTGTAAGTGGTGTGTAGTTTACTTTTTTAAATGGATCTACCTTTGCTCTTCAAAATGTATGCCATGTGTCTCGACCTATCTATTACGCTAGATAACTTGGGATTCTCTATTGCTTTTGGGAGTCGATCACGAAAAGCCCACAAGGGAACATTTGTTATTGCTAAAGGAGCCAAATGCGGAGCTTTGTATCCCTTTCATACATCTTCTATCAAAAATCATGTAATTGCAATAATAACTGAGAAACCAAATGTATCTTAGTTGGATGGCTGGTAGGGATATATCCAAAAAAGAAATGGAAATGCTATCTTGACTTAGTGCATAGTGATATAATAACATTCAACTCTTTAGAAGCATATTAGAAGACTAATCTCCCTAAAACCACTGTAGTACATCAAAGAACAATATTCTTGCTCATTCACAAGCAAATATGCATGGATAGGATGACAAGATATGTAGCTCAAGAATTGCTACAACACATACATTAAAGTGTCTACTCCAATAACACTTGTTGCAAACAACAACAACCAAAAATAGACTCCAAAATTATGAAATATATAATCTATAACATGTATCAAACAATTTGCAACCTGAAATTGCTTGGTTCTAGCAGTTTGTTCACTAGTTCAATGTGTAGTGACTTATTACAAAGTCTCTATAGTGGACATTATAAGCCTTAACCTATTTTGTAGGTCATGAATAACCTAATAGAGATGGCTAGCAACATGAAAAGGGACACCGTGAGAAATGATTTGGAAGAGAATAAACACTATGATTTTCTTATTCTAATGAGGCTTTGGGATATTCAGTTGTCTTGATGAAGGTGATGATTTGCAATGAGATAGCCAGTGGAAGAAGCAGTTGCTTCTTGATGCATGGATTGACATACTGATTATAATGATGTCATAGCCTATCTAATAGCCTAGCTAAGAGCTAGGCTATGAAGTCACTGATACAATATTTAGCTCTTAATCACAGATGCAATATTGCAAGAGTTCACCATAGCTTAAACCAAAATTGAAGAAATTTGAGAAACTAATAAATTGAAAAGGAGAAGAGTTGAGAGACAAGAGTGCACGAGAGACAAATTGGGTGCAATCATCCCCCATGCATGGTTGACCACATTCCCCATGCATGTATTTGATTAATTCTATTCTTTTAGTGCTCAAAATACAAAAGATATCCCAAAAATAGGCCATACATTTCTCTTCCTTGCATGGCTCATCTTTCCCAATTCTTTTCTTCAAAGTGACTTGTTTTTCCTAAAAGCAAGGTCTTAAATATCAATCCTAATCTAGGCAATATATATATCCATAAATTAATAATTCTAAGATTATATAAATTAGCCCAAAATAATCCCTAGTGCTTGTGTGTATACAATCATCAGGCTAAAGAGCATGTATCCATAAAATAATTCCACGGTACTCAAGTGCCCAATAAATATTCCTTATGTACCATAAGCACTCAATGACCAAATAACATCTTCTTTTAATAATCTGCAACACCAAGCACAAATCACATCAACTTCTGCCATTTAACTAATAAGCATTAAAGGCAAAAATCCTTGAGTGGAAGCCCATGAGCTTCTTGCAAGAGCTATGGTGGAAGTAGCAAGAGTTCAAGAGCAAGAAACAAGATGTGGGAACTCCAACAATCACAATGTGTGATTGGCGTTCCCTTATTCAAATGTCACTCAAAGAATAAAGAATAAAGTGACAATGATGGGTGTCTACCACCTACAATATACAAGTGTGCAAGTATTGCCAGTTTAATAAATACATGGGTAGCTAGGCACATGCACCTTTGTGAGGCATGTCCCATATCCTTCATCTCAAATCTCTTCTTCAGCTAACCTTTCAAGGCATCCATCTCATCATGATCACTCTCAAAAATCGGCATATCATCCACATAGAGTACCAAAATCATAAGGCTGCCATCATGGCCTTCTTTATATAAACACGGATCCATATAACTATATCCCTGCGAGTGCATGAAAGCATCAAACTTATGGTACCATTCCCTAGGTGCCTTCTTAAGGCCATCAAGGCTCTTTGTCAACTTGCACACTAGGTGTTTCCTATATTTTTCCTCAAAACCACGAGGCTGCTACATATAAATCTCATCATGCAAGTCTCCATGTAAGAAAGTTGTCTTAAAATTCATCTGATAGACGTCCAGATCTAGCTATGCAACCAAAGCCAATGCCAGGTAGAGGGTTGTCATCTTGACTACATGAGAGAAGACTTCATCAAAATCAACACCATGCTCATGTTTAAAACCATTAGTAACCAACTTAGCCTCATAGGTGGTGGGCTTGGGGCATCCAAGGATACTTTTCAACTTATACACCCACTTGCATGGCAAAGCACGCTTTCCACTAGATAAAGGAACCAAATCCCACGTATAATTTTTCAATAGTGATTCATAATTTGACTATATGGCCCTCTCCCAAGAGTGAATATCACCTCTACACATGACCTCATCATAGGTAAGAGACTCACCAACATATGTCACCATAACATAATCCATAGAGGGGCAAATCAAATAGGCTAATGTCTATCTCTAGTAGACTGTCGGAAAGCAAGCTATGGAGCATGTACCTCAAGTCTAACATCATGGTCCAAGGCCACTAGACATCAGCACTGTTGTAGGTTGTCTAACTAACTATACACAATAATAAGAGGCTCCTCTTAAAATATCACATTGTGTACTTCAATGACATGCTCAAATTGCTTATGCATTTTCTCCTCATGGAAATATATATACTGGCTATGGATGACCTTCCAAGCCTATGGATCCCATAAGCGATAGCCCATCTCACCTGCATCCCCATAAGTAAGAAAGATGCATTTCACAAACATAGGATCTAACTTATTGTGCTTGTCCTGGGAACATGGCAGAAAGCCTCACAACCAAATATATGAAAATGGGCATATCATGGAGGTTTGTTAGACCATACCTCCTCTACAACTTGATAATCAAGAGCAATATAGGGAGATTGATTAATCAAATGTACAACAATAGTAACTACCTCCAGTCCAAATGTGCTATGGTAACCCTATCTAGCTAAGCATACTATGGACTCAACCCTAGATCATCCTATTTATGCATTCAGTCATACCATTTTGGAGTAGGTGTACAAGATGGTCAAATGATGCTTAATAGCTCTCTCACTACAAAATTTCTCAAAGGCTTTAGTTATATACTTACCCCCATTATCAAATCATAGGCAATTTACCCTATACCCAGACTGATTTTCAACAAAATCAAGCCAATAGTTCTTATTTTTGCTTTATGGGGTATTCTCAAACCTTATGTGAGTAATCATCAATGAAAGTAACAAAATACTTCACACCATCTAATGATTTGTAGAGCATAGGTCCACAACATCAAAATGAACAAGAGTTAGAGGCTCACCCATGCACATAATACCAAACTTCTTATGCAAATTATAAGTCTACTTACCACAAAGACAATGATCATAAGAATCATAACTCTTATAGTCAAAGGACTAAAGATAATACAAACAACTAAGCATTTTCATTTCCTTTAATGAGATGTGCCCAAGGCGATGATGCCATAACAATACATGTGATATTGTAGCCATTGTGAAAACATGGTAAATAGACCCAAATACAAGTAAGGGGTAAAGAGTGCCAAACTTGGCACCTCATTCTAGGATAAGATTCCCATGGGTAAGCTTCCATGAGGAATCACCAAAAGATATAATATAACCTACATCATCTAACTGTCCAACCGAAAGCAAGAAATATTATGCAAAGTAAACACATTGTCAGAAGAAAATTGCAATTGGACATATTTGATACCAACAATATCCAATGCCAAGTCATTACCCAGTTTGGCAGATCCTGTTATGTTGTGATAGGAGAAACCACTCTCAATGAGTGGTGACGTGAAATGAAGTCCCTAAATCAAGCAACTAGTATTGAGGATAGGTAGATGAGGCATTAGCCAACTATGAAATATCAAGAGAAGAAGATCCAAGTATGTAGTCATCATCAAAATCAACCTACTCAACATTAATCTATTCAAACTTGACACTAGACATGCTAAGGACAATGCTATGATCATCATTCTTTTCCTGTACTTTATTCTTTTCCTTTTCCTTACACTTTTCATCACGCATTTTATGGCACTACGGCCAAATATCACCATGCTTCACACAATAGTGGCAAGTTAATGTAAACTTACAATCACGGGACTTACTACGAGTTTGGCCACATGACTGAGAACAAGACTTCTAAGAGTCTCTCCCATGATGGTCATTACTACTTCTACCATTATTGTCTCTGACTGTCAAATCGTGAGAGATGCAACAAGCATCTACAACCCTCTACATCCTACAATTTTAGCCCATCAGTAAGTACATTGGCACACATAGCAGTACAGAATGTCTTCCATGACTCAAGCAATGTAACCAGCAAGAACAAGGGAGGAAGATTGTTCATGCAAAGTCAAGTGGTTGAAAATAGAATAAAACTCATTTAAGTGGTCGAACATGGAAGTCCCCTTCTTGATACAAAGGTCCATGAGTTGCCAATACATCTAAGAGGTAGGGATCTCCTTATAATAGACATTGTAAATCTTATCCCATAACTCCCATCATGTGGCCTGCCCATTCGAGACAATATTAGAGTAGACCTGCTTAGAGAGTGACAAAATGATTATAGATATATATAACTCATCCAGTTAGCCCAATCCTCTACATCAAAGTGTTTGGGCTTTACATTCTCATGTCTCCATGGCTTAATTTGCAATCTCTACACTAGAACCTACCAAATTTGTGCTTTCTAATAGCTATAATTGGTGCCAGTTAACTTCTCAATATTAAAGATAGCATTGTCATTTAATCCACCAGCCATAATGTAAGAAATGAAAGCACAATCCAAGACAAACAGACTGTTGTAAATGACAGCAAAATAGTCCAAAATCAAAGCCAATACAATGTCTAACAAAGGCAAAACAACAAAGAGTAGGATTATTTACTAAGTGCTAGTAGATGACAGTTAAGTCAAGGTATCTGGCCTCATAAAGGATGCATAAACCTGCAAGTATAGCAAGTTGAAAACAATGACAATAGTAAAACCCAAAGCTAGGTGTGAGCAATCAATCGATAAAAAACTAAGTCCCATGGTCTCACTAAAGTAAGCTCAATTATATAAATCCCAAGCTTTACTCAAATGCAAAGTATCCAAATAGTGCAAGAAACTCCCACTGGAACAAAATCAAATGCCCAATGAGTAATATAAGCTCAAAACATCCAGTACATGACATCCGAGAATCCAAGATACATGAAGCATAAGTCAAGAGCATAAAACCTAGATTCTTCAAGCCCGTACCTACATAAGCCATCAAAATGGCCAAGGTATGTAACCATAGTCAAGATAAATGGCACCAAGCTCAAGAGTATCCAATAACATATTCAAGTGCGTAGACCAATGCTAAGCATCAATACATTAATATGAAGCACCCAAATGAAATCCAAGAGCAATATGTATTGAGTGTTCCTTGATAAAAGCTTGTTGTCCGTTGTATTACAACAATGAAATCTTTGCTAAAATTGAGCCGATGGAAGCTCAATACATCCCATAAAATATCTCAAGTCATATTTGAATGATATACTGAAGATTCAACATCAAAGGAGCATTGAGAGACATTAGTAAGAGCTCCAAAACTTTGAGATATGGGTTATCTCAAAGGTATTACAATGGACCTATCATAAATAGCGAGACAATGGCTAATCCCAAGAGCTCTAAATGATGCCCAAACTCATGTCAAAGGTACTGGCTACAATGCTAAGTGGTCGATAGCAATGCCACAAGCTCGAGATGAGATGGGATGGATCAAATCTGATCAGGAAGGAGGGTTAGCCTATCAATGCAAATTGCACCTACTATCCTAGAAGGACTATAGTAGCAAGAGACCACACTAGAAGCTCAAGAAATGCTCAATAGAAGTTTTGGGAGGTCCTAGATAGGGTGGGATAATCCGGGAGCAAGTGGGCTTTACCTGTTCAAGCTAAAGCCATGGCTGCCATTAATGAAGGGTTGAAGCTTTTAAACCTAGGCTATGATAAAATTGAAGAAGAAGTTCCTTGATCTCAGCTCTGATACTAGTTGAATGGAAGAAGCCCTAAATGGAAGCCCATGAGTGAAAGCAAGAGTTATGGTGGAAGAAGCAAGAGAGCAAGAGTAAGAGACACAAGATGTGGGAACTCCAACAATTACAATGTGTGGCTAGCCTTCCCTTATTAAAATATCGCTAAGAGAAAAAAGAATGAAGTGACAGTGATAGGCGCCTACCATCTAGTACATATGTGCTGGTACTGTCAGTGTAATGAATACATGGGCAATTAGGCACAAGCACCTTTACCCCCAACAAGCATGAGCAACCAGTGTTATATGCATGCCTATGTACAACAAGCTACGGTCATGCAACAAATAAACAATATTGGAAAATCCACAAAAATAAATTTAATCGTTATTTTATTTTTTTCATAATTATTCTTATAATTTTGATAACCTACATACAACAAGCTACAATCGTGTAGCAATTAAATAATATTGAAAAATCCATAAAAATAAGTTTAATTATTATCTTATTCTTCTATAATTATTATTGTAATTTTGATAACATGCTGGGGGTTTAAGAAGTAACTATCCTAAGTTAAATAAGTTACAAATAAAGGCACGGACAACTAACCACATGCTAGTGCTGCTTCAATGCGGTGAAATATTTTTATTGGAGTGGGCTATGCCTATAAGGTGCCTTATGCAAAGGAGAAACTCCATGGAATAATTATATATTGTGCTCTAACTCTCCTCAGTGAAGATGGCAATTGAGGTGGATAGTCATCGATAAAACAACCCTTGTAGGTAGCTAGAAAATGCTTTTGTGATGGTGTAAGTAGTGTAGTCTCAAGATTTTTAACCTTAATAACATAAATCATACAAGCTTTTCTTGTTTCCTAAGGGCATGCTTGGCCTAAGTGTGTGAGATCAAGGGAAATTAACTCTAAATCAGTGTTTCCATGCAAAGTGATAAACTCTTCCTGAAATTAAAAGGTCATGGAATAAATGCGGTAGTCAATGTTAGGGTTATATTGATAGTGAAAAGGCATACCTAGAATGATGCTAGAAGATTGTAAAGGAGCCACAAGAAGATTGCACTTTTATTTATAAGAACCCATAGTTATCTCAAGGCCTTTAACTTCATACAAGGATGGGTGGTTTCTAAATTCATCCTTCTAATTAGTTTCTTTGAAATAAAATTGTGTGAACTACTGTCATAGTGTAAGATAGTCACATCAAAACTTTGAATAGAACCTTACATATTTAATAAAGCATGAGGAGAAACTTGTGTATCTTGCTTATGTTTAGTTGTTATCTCTTGTTGAAGAGAGTAAGTGGTCCAATCAAGGGTGTAATCTAGCACTTCTTCAATGTTATATAATTGGGTGATGATGTTGTTGCTAGTACATGTGTTGTTGGTGGTGTGGTTGTTACTATTGGGCGATATTTTCATTGGAGTGTATCTTATGGAACTTCTTCTAGCATTCACAATAATAAAAGGCATTGCCAAAACTGCTTAATGTAAGCAATCATGTTGTTCCCTTTTTGCCATGAAAAATTTGCTCAATTTCTTCGAGCGGTAAGATGAAATTAAGGGGGGGTAAGAATGCCTTATCAAACAAATAGTTGGTGGCACATCTAAGCTTATCCTTTTCGAGGAAGGACTCTTGATCAAAGTAGTTATTAAATTGGCTTAACCATGATTAGACAATCTTGCTGTCTTTCTTACCATCAAAATTTGTAAATTGGAAATATTTATGGGCTGATGCACTTCTCCTTTTGGATTTGTTGTGCATCAAAGATGCCATAAAGAATACATGCAATATAGTCATCTTTGTCTTGAATAGTTAGACTTTGTTGCGCTTTCCACTCATGAAGAACATGGGTAACTTCAGCCAAGTTGTGCTATAGGAGATCAATTTGTTGTTGAAGGGTAATTTTTGAAAGGGGATATATTAGGCACTCTCAAAAAAAGTTGACTCATCACCATGATCACACGATCCACACCATTGGTGGCCATCCTACTCCAAGGTTAAATGGATTGTTTGAGTACACCATAATCAACTTATTAATGGTGCTCTCCCCAGCTTTATAAGAATGATAGGGAGTTTAATATCCAAATAAAACTATCACAATAGTCTTATCAAAATCTAGCATGAAAATAAGAGTTTTGATGCACCTTTCTAACATATCAAATCATTCCTTTCCAAATAATAGTCACTTGGTTGAACCTCAAACAATCGAACGTGGGCTATGGTAATCGAAATTTGAGGAGTAGGAATCTAATTGCTAGATGGAGTTAGATCCACGTCCTTGCTTGCATCAAGAGCAAGGGTACAATGGTGACAATTTGAGTAATAAAGGTATTTGAGTAGCATTTCAAGGTGCAAGAAGGTGCCTATTATAAGTATCTACATCTCGTGCTCCTCTCATAGTAGCTCCTAGCACTTCTCTTGCTATATAGGGAGTGAGATTGGTGTGCAATGAGCGTTGTCTTGGATGTTGAGTTTGGAGGGTAGTTGTGTGCTTTAATGGGTTCATGGGTGTCATTGAAATAGTTTTCTGAAGAGAAAGGGGGATCCCTTTGAACACAAAAGTATAAATGTTAAGGCAAAAATGCAAAGGCAAGCTCCAAATCTTATAGGATGTGAAAGTAAGGTGTTTGCCTTCAACCAAAATGCCAAATTTCACTCTTTACATTCACATGTAGTGCACATGAAAATTCGTGCACATAGGATAGAACTTCAAATGGCCATAACTTTGGATCTAGAGCCATTTAAAGTGTTGGAATCATAACAACATGACCTATGATTTTGTCTCTTCATACCAAGTGTTGGACTACTTTTTGAAAATTCAAAAGCTAATCTCATTACTTTGCCATTATGAATCACTAAGTAATAGAAGGTTTTCAAAAATCCTTCACATAATCAATATAGAACCATGTTCATATGCATAGAGCTTGAAATATAACATCTAATGGAGGAAGGTGGATACCTAAAACGGTGAATGCTTTGGCTCAAATATGCATTAATGGTGCATCATCTAAGTCCTTCTCTTTAAAGAGGTCAATGGACAAGGCCACCCACTAGCCCCCCCTATTATTTATATTGATCTGGATTTGTTATTGAAGAAAATTGATTGTTTGGTTTAGAGAGGTTCATTAAAAATCTTGGATCTTCTTGAGGGTGGGCATTTAGTCTCTCACTTTTTTGTTGATGACAATTCGAACATTATGACAACTAAAAAGGCATAGCTTAATACTTTAACGAGCACTTTCAAAACCTTTTCAAAGCGCTCAATTTCATTTATCAGTGCTATAAAAACAAATATATTATATTTGTGGCATCATGAACTTATTAATGCAGATGTAACTATGCCTTCAAATTGATAAGAAGGTTGAAATATCCCATTCTTGGGTTGCCCTCATGGCCCAAGTTTATCATAATGTCATATATCCAATCAAATATTTTAGTTGATTAAGGGTAAAGTACCTCATTAAAATTCAAAAATAGGCAAATGAGCCCTTCTCTATATGGTGGGAAGCTTGTTATCCTTAATTCTATGTTGGTTGTTGGGGGTAAAGGCGCCTCCGCCTAGCCGCCCGTGTATTACTACGCTTACAGTCACCACCACTGCACACTGTAGGTGGCGGGTGCTCGTCACCATCACCTTATTCTTTATTCTTTTAGTGACAGTTTGAATAAAGGAAGGCCCAATCACACATTGTGACTGTTGGAGTTCCCATTTCTTGTCTCTTTCTTTCTTGCTCTTGCTCTCCCGCCATAGCTCTCGAGTCCAAGCTTCGATCCGTCTCTCCCTTTCAACTAGTATCAGAGCTTGGCTTCTCGACTCTTGAGCTTGGTTTTGGCATTCTCAGCTTCCCATCGACTCCCTACTTGCATTGGATCTCCTTCCCGGCAGCCATATCCGACTCCTTTGAGCTCTCGTCACTCCCCGGCTTCCCGAGCACCTTCCCGGCATTGTTGGGCACCTTTAGGGCATTACATCAGAGGTACTTGATTATTTTCTTCAGGTTTT
The DNA here is from genome assembly GCF_053477565.2 of Lygodium microphyllum. NCBI lineage: Eukaryota > Viridiplantae > Streptophyta > Polypodiopsida > Schizaeales > Lygodiaceae > Lygodium > Lygodium microphyllum. The sequence continues at coordinate 129,286,177 of NC_141159.1, forward strand.
ACTTCAGTTCTCAGGTCACACATGCTGTGAACAGTTTGGGGCAACCACCATTGAAGCTCCATTGCTTCATATCTTCATTACCCCTACTCGAGAACCCTTGAGGCTTGGTGTGTGCCCTCTTGGGCACCTACTTGAGCCCCTACTCCACCCCAGTTGTGCCACGTGGGCTGCAGGCCACCCAGGACAGCAACATGTTGTTTGCACCTAATTCCAAGCTGATCCCCATCTGCATCACACCGATCCTCCTCAAGCTCCAGGCCATTGGGCACCTCCATAGGCTTCATTTGAGGCATTTGCACATGCTTTGATGCTTGGCATTGAAGGATGAGCATTGACATTGCTTCTGGGCTGATTTAGCACTGTTTTGGGACTGTCATAACAGTCCACAGACAATTTATAATAGTGCTACACTAACATTTGATGCTTATGCTTGCCTGGCATTGTCATTTGATGCTCGGTGGTCCCGTATGATGCCTACATGTTAAGGGAATGTATGCCTATTGTTTGGCAACCATTGGCACTGATTTGAGACTAAAATTTCTCAATTTTTGGCAGTCATTTCATGCTGTAATAAAAGTGGGCTGAAGCTATTCTACATGCTTTGGGTTATGCCTATTGGTTCCGGCCTATGTCTTGGATATATGCCATGAAGTATTGATCTTTGGGGTATGACTTCGAGCTTGGATTTCATTCCGGATGCTTTTGGAAGAGCTTTGACATTACGCACTCATTGACATGGTTTGTGCTTGACAGTGGTATATGCTTTGACAGTGATGCTCCTTGGGTTTATGCATACCCGTTGCCTACGGCTTGATGCTCATGTCATGGTTGATTACCCTATGTATACGTTGAGCTTGAGTGCTCATTGAAGCTCTACCTTGGATGCATTTTGGATTATCTGGAGTTGTCTTAGATGTTACTTGGCTTGTTAGAGTTTGGATTGGCGTGTATTTGATGTCTTACATGCTTATGGATGCTACATACAGATGCTCTATCGCCTACATGTTCGGAATGTACTATTGATGTATTGTCTTGGACTTATGACATTGGCACTGTGTCTTGCCTTGGTTTGAGCTCTTGAGCTCATACATACGGCTTTTGTGCCAATGGGAGCATTCTTGAATGCTTATTAGACATTGAGCAGGTAGTGCTTTTATCCATTGAGCAGTTACATGCTATTGAGTAGTTACAGACACTTGAGACTTTGGGATTTCTTACCCTTTGGAATGATACATTATATGTCTTGGTTCACTGTATACTTATGAGCTGAGTCTCAGATTTGGATCCATATCTTTGTGAACTGACACCTACTTGTGTCAAGTTTTGGTAGTGGCAGGAACACTTTGCCCCGTTGACTGGGGGGTGTGCCTACTCATTGGCAGATATTTGTATGACATACTTGGGTGTTGGATTCATGCTTATCGACCGTCATATGCTTATACTATGTCCGCATGATGTCGGCTTTGGTCTTGGCAGTATCTGATTGCCTTGGGATCTGATTTTGGCACTGTTAGCTCTCTTTTACTGAAATCTGTAATTTATTATAGCAAGCATATATATATGGACTGTCATGGATTTTTCATGCTGAAACATTCTGAAATGATGTATTTTTATTAGTACTTGGTGGGCAGCAGATTTGGTTTCACTTTTCTCGCCATTTTTCCTCGATTTTGGTGATTTTTTTGTCATTTTCTACAGTAAACAACAAGCAGTTTTGAACTGTCTACAGTCTTCCAGTTTGCATTATGGCGAGTTCGTCCACTGATCATGCTATTTTCAACATCACTAAGCTTGATGATATGAATTACTCTTATTGGAAGAGCCAGATTTGGCAGGTGTTGGTGCAGAAATCGCAGATCAAACCTTTGAGATTGAGCAGGCATCCGCCTGTAACTATGCCAGATGAGTCCACTATTATATTGTCTCTCACAGAACAGGTTCATTACAATGTCTTTGAGGAAGAACAGAGTGCATGGCAGTTCTGGGATAAGATCAAGAATCTCTATGACAAGAAAAGTTCAGCAAGTCAAATGTATTGGCTAAAGCAACTTATGGATCTGTGCATGAAGGAGAATGTGACTATGTTTGCTCACTTGAGCCAGTTCCATGCTATACTCAAGAACTTGACTTCGCAAGGCATCACTTTTGCAGAGGATGTCACTCCTCTTTTCTTGCTTGGTACTCTTAATGAGTCATGGGACGTATTCTGCACTGCATTATGTGCCTCTACTACTACCTTGAAATTATCTAATGTTGAGAGTACTCTTCTGCAGGAAGAGGTTAACCGTAAGAATTTGGATGCCTCTCATGTGTCGCATGCTATGACAATTAGAGGCAGGAATGATGGATATGGAAAGCATGGCAGTGGTAGTGGCTGTGGACGAGATTCTCAAAAATCTCAATCCAAGTCTCGTGGGAAGTCACGTAGCAAATCTCATGGCAGGAATGCAAATGTTACTTGTCACCATTGTGAGAAAAAGGGCCATATTAGGCCACAATGCCATGAAATGCGCAATGAAAGGCGCAAAGATAAGGGGAAAGACAAAGTGCAGGATAAGTATTCTGATCGCAGCATAGTGCCTGCAAAGTCCACTGTTAAAATTGAAGAGATCAATGTTATGCAGCCTGAGGATATTGATGATGATGATTATATCCTAGCAGCTTCTTCTAGTGCTTCGCAGATGACAGAGATACACTCTATGTATGCACAGTGTTAGCACTTGGACTCAGGTGCGCCCTTTCATGTGACACCTTGCCGAGAGTGGTTTCATTCATATCATACTGTTTCGAGTTCTGTGCACTTGGGTGATGACAGGTCTCTTGATATTGTGGGCATTGGTGATGTTAGGCTGCAGTTTCCTTCTGGCAGCAGTTTTGTTATGCAAGATGTACGTCATGTACCTGCTTTGACACGCAGTCTCCTGTCAGCTAGACAGCTTGATGACGCAGGATATCATGTATGTTTTCGAGACTCTGCATGGAAGATCACTCGTGGTAAACTTGTGATTGCGAGAGGTGCCAAGGCTGGCAGCCTCTATCCCTTGATTGTATCTGCTTCTTCCCTTGATCATGTTTTGTCTGTGGGTTCTATCCCACATGTATCTCTTTGGCATGCCCATTTGGCCCATATGTCTTTGAAGGAATGAAAATGCTTTCTGGTTTGCAATATGTACCACCCTTTGATTATGCATGTTTTGATTCATGTGAGCATTGTCTTTATGGCAGGCAGACTAGGTCTACGCATAAGAAGTCTGATAGGCCACGCATGAGTGAGCCCTTGGCATTGGTACATTCGGATGTCTGTGGGCCCATGCCTTGTCAGTCTATGGGTGGTGCAAAGTATTTTGTTACGTTCATAGATGATTTTTCACAGAAAGTTTGGACTTATCCCATTAAGCTGAAATCCGATGTCTTGGCTGTGTTTCAAAGAATGGCTTGCATTGGTTGAGAACCAGTCTGGGTGTAGGCTAAAATGCCTAAGGACAGATAATGAGGGTGAGTATGTCTGACGTGCTTTTGAGCAGCTACGTGATGAGAGGGGTATTAAGCGTCAGTTGACCGCCCCTACCCCCCCCCCCAGAATGGTTTGGCTGAGTGGATGAATAGAACCATCCAGGAGCGTGTCTGTAGTATGCTTAGCCACGCAGGCCTACCACAGAGCTTTTGGGCTGAGGCAGTGAATACAATTGTGCATGTCATAAACAGATCACCCTCTAGTGGTTTGGATTTCCAGGTCGTAGAGGAGGTATGGACTAGAAAACCTCCCTCTTATGTGCATCTCCGTGTCTTTGGATGTGAGGCATTTTGCCATGTGCCCAGGAACAAGAGAAGTAAGCTGGATCCTAAGAGTGTCAAATGCATTTTCCTTGGTTATGGCGATGCAGGCGAGATGGGTTACTGTCTCTGGATCTGCAGGCGCGAAAAGTCATCCGCAGTCATGATGTAGTCTTTCATGAAGACAAGATGCATAGGCAGCCTGAGAGAGTTGTTGAGATCCGCAGGGTCATATTTCAAGAGGAATCGAGAGCTCCCGCACAGCTAGTTGGACAGCCTACAACTGCAGTAGATGCTCATGGTCAGGGCATTGGACAGGCAGCTGGGCAGGTAGCAGAGCCTGCCGTGAGATGGTCTACTAGAAATAGATGTCCACCTGATAGATTTCAGCCCTCGATGCATTATGTCTTGGTTACAAATGCAGGAGAGCCTTTCACTTATGATGAGGCTATGTGCAGGGGCGACAGTCACTCCTGGGAGAGGGCTATGCAGTCTAAGATAGACTCCCTGCATAAGAATGACACTTGGGATTTGGTTTCCTTGCCTACGGGCAAGAAGGCTTTGCCATGCAAGTGGGTGTACAAGCTAAAAAGTACCCCTGGACACCCCAAGCCAGCATACAAGGCTAGATTGGTAGCAAAGGGTTTTAAGCAAGAGCATGGTGTGGAATTTGACGAGGTCTTTTCTCCTGTGGTTAAGATGACCACCCTGCGCTTATTCTTGGCTTTGGTTGCTCAGCTTGACTTGGATTTATACCAGATGGATGTCAAGACGACTTTCTTACATGGGGACTTGCATGATGAGATTTATATGGAGCAGCCTAAGGGCTTTGCAGAACTTGGTAGGCAGCACCTAGTGTGCAAATTGAAGAAAAGTCTTTATGGCTTGAAACAGGCACCTAGGGAGTGGTATCATAAGTTTGATGCCTTTATGCAATCACAGGGCTACAGTCGGAGTGCTATGGATCCGTGACTTTACACGAAGAAAGCCCGTGATGGTTCTTTATTGATTTTGGTACTCTATGTGGATGATATGCTGATAGCAGGGATGATGAGCTAGATACTCTTAAGGCTCAGCTCAAGAAGAGCTTTGAGATGAAAGATCTGGGACAGGCCACTCACATACTTGGTATGTACATTAGATGCGACAGGCATCAGGGACTCCTCTACTTGTCACAGAGGGAGTACATTCATAAAGTCCTTGAGCGCTTCCGCATGCAGGACGTAAAGCCTATTGGCTGTCCATTGCCTTCTTATGTGAAGGTATTACATGCTGATTATCTGCAGACAGATGAGCAGAGGGCCGAGATGGCCAAGATTCCCTATGCATCCACAATGGGCAAATTCGCCTTTAAGTGGGAGGTTGTTGGGGGTAAAGGCGCCTCCACCTAGCCGCCCATGTATTACTACACTGACAGTCACCGCCACTGCACACTGCAAGTGGCGGCGCCCGTCACTGTCACCTTATCCTTTATTCTTTTAGTGACAGTTTGAATAAAGGAAGGCCCGGTCACACATTGTGACTGTTGGAGTTCCAATTTCTTGTCTCTCTCTTTCTTGCTCTTGCTCTCCCGCCATAGCTCTCGAGTCCAAGCTTCAATCCGTCTCTCCCTTTCATTGGTGGGTTTATCATCTTTGAGGGTGCCTTATATTGCCTTTAATGAGACATCCTAAAAAGTGCTAGAGAAATCCTCCAAAGGCTTCCTATGGTCAAACAGAGAGGGATGTCAACGGCATGAAATTGCTTGGGATGTAGTCACACTTGAGAACCTAGAAAGAGGTTTGGGCATCAAATCCCACAAAGATAAGGTAGACAAGCTCATCTTTGATTTAGCCAAGAGAATGCATATTTATTAGCCCTAGGTTGAGGTACTTTGATATTGGTTGCCAACAGCAAGATGCTAGGAACTATTGGCCTAATCTCAATTGGGTAGATATCTTGCTTAGCAATGCCATATTGTTTACCATGATGTCTCTTAACTCTTTGACAAACTAAACATTCAGAAACAAAGTTAGATACATCAGTGTCCATATGTGGCCAATAAAAATCTTCAGTCAATATACGCAAAGTAGATATGATACCTCTATGACCTTGATATGGAGGACAATGAATCTCATTCAAAACAAAATATCTAAATGGAACTGTAACACATAATCTCTTTTCATAAAACATGGATCCATCATTGTAAGACAGTGAATCAATAGGAATCCAGTTATTTCCAACTAATTTATTCCAATCAGATTGAAAAGTAATGTCCTGATGATAAGTATCTTTCATAGGAGTTAGAGAATCAAATGATATGACAGAGATATTATGAATGGTCGGTCTTCTACGTAAAGCATCAGCTCTACTACATTTTCTTTACTTGGCTGATATTGGATAAGGGGATGAAAAATTTGAATAAAAGCTGCCCATTTTATATGTCGGTCAGATATTTGGGGTTGACTAAGGAGATGTCTAATGCTTTGTTAGTCAGTCTTAATCATAAACTCATAACCTATTAAGTAATGTTTCCATTGTCTTAAAGCTTGTACAACAACTAATAATTCTTTATCATAAGTAGAATATTTAAGTTTGGATGGTTTCAATTTACAACTAGAATAGGCTATGGGATGATTATCTTGCATAAGTATAGCTCCTATTCCAGATCCACTAGCATTAGTAACTACTAAAAAGAATGGTCTATTGAAATCAGGTAGTTGTAATACAGGAGCATGGGTTAATGCATGTTTCAATAAATCAAAAGATTTATATTGATTATCAGACCAATGATAACAATACCTTTCTTTAAAAGTTTAGTCAAAGGCAAAGCAAGTAATGAAAAATTTCGCACAAACTTCCTGTAAAAACTAGCAAGACCTAGAAAAGAACGTAACTCATGTACATTTTTAGGTATAGGCCAGTTTAATATTGCTTCTATCTTCTTAGGGTCAACCTTAATACCTTCTGATGACACAATATGACCTAGATATTCAATTTCTGTTTGAAAGAACTCACTCTTTTTTGGATTAGCATACAATTGATTATCTTTCAACAACTTGAAAACCAAAGACAGATGTTCATAATGCTCTTTCTCGTTTTTACTGAATACCAAGATATCATCAAAGAATACTATAACACAATGTTGATATTTCAAAAATATGCCATTCATCATTCTACTAAATGTAGCAGGTGCATTGAAAAATAAGTCTATGGGAACCTACAACATGGTCAACTGGAAGTAATTGACAGTCTACAGGATAAATCACATTGATTCAGGTACAAAAATATGGACAGAACCCAAGAAAAATGCCAAAAGTTGTCAAAAGTCCACTAGGTCCACATGGGACCTGAAGTAATAGACTTAAGTGACCAGCAAGTGACCTGGGTAGGTCAAAAAGTGACCAGGGGCTGAGCAGGGAGCAGCCCGCATTTTTCGGCGCAAAATGCGGGCTGCACAGTCTGAAGCAAACTAGAGAGAGCTGGAGCTATGGTGCATGATTTGGAGCATGCAAACTGAAGATCAACAAGCCCAAATATTTAAAGATGTAAACATCGTGAGAGCTCCACTTCTCTGCCCATTTGGTCTGACGAAAATGCATGCTGAAACAGTCTATAAAAGAGGGAAATCTGAGAGAAAAGTATTCACCCTGCTCTTATGCACGACTTCTCTCATTTTGTCTACCTTATTCTTGGTCCAATGAAGCCCGACTTGTACCCAAGTACTTGAGTGACTTTGGGGCAAGCAAAGGGTGAGGATTTTGAAGGTATATGGGCTGAAATAACCAGTCATAAACAGGGCAGCCCACTGTTATGGTCCATTTTTATGAGCAAACATGAGATTTATGTGGTTGTAATGGAAGGAAATGTCCTCTTTTCATCAGGACTTTGATCATTAATGATTGGAAGTGCTTCTTCTTGAGTTTATGCACTCATTTTGAGCTTGATTATGGGCTGGAATTTTCTATTTTAAAACAGGGCTAAAGCTAAAATTATGCTTCTTCAATTCATTTCATGTATCTTTGGCCCAAATCTTGAATGCATTTGAATCTATCAACAAAATACTTGTTTCAACGGGTTGAAATCCATCTATGTACTTAAAATAAATGCCATTAGATCTTGCATTTGATATTCATAATTGAATTGAGAATCTGAAAATATCCTTTATGATATGATGTATGTATCCAGAGGCATTTGATGTAATCAAGATAGACTTATTTCTTCCGTTCATGTATACTAAGTACATAGTGAAAAAGTTTGAACTCTTCTTCCGTACCTAAATCATTTCTAAATCCCGGATCTTATTAAATCCCAATCTATTTCCCCTTCCTGAAACTTGAATCCTAAACTCCTCTTCTGCACTAAAGCCCCGGAGGTAGACCTTCAACCCTTAACGCGACGACAATGAGTGCGCACTCTAAACTCATAAACATTTATTAATTTAATATGTATTTTGCGGAGTCACCCGCTATGGAATCACCCATGTACACACTAAATTAACAAAACACCCGAAAAGGATAGGCGTCCCCATCGACTTCTCGCACAAAGAATCCACTTTGTGTATGAGTCCCAGTAAACAAAGTTTACAGAATCCACCATAAAACCTTACGGAATCCACCGTGAAATATGCCTCCTGTCATCACAAACAAAGTCTTTAACTCTAGCCTTCCATACAACCACTAATGTTTATATAGCTTTTGGGCCAAGTATGCACCGCAATTGCACTATGGACCATTCAAGATCATTCACCAAATCAATGACAATGCATTTAAGTTAGAACTACCACCACATTGGAAATTTCACAACACCTTTCACATTAGTTTATTACGACCCTTTAGAGGCCAATTCCCTGTACACCTTGTTTATGAAAACCCACCTTTGTTAGATGAAGAGACTGAAATCCTTGAGCCGGAAGCTATCATAGATGCTGACTTTGTGACCACTAGAACTGGCCGTACATATTCTAGATATTTGGTCAAATTTAAAAATGAAGAGGCCCAATGGATGCACGCTAGAGACTTAAATGCTTTCCCACTCTGTTAGCTCCACATTGAGCTAATAGCAATTGAGGACAATTGCTATCCCACCCCGGGGGTATGATGCCCGGAGGCATATTTCACGGTGGATTTCGTGCCACGGTGGATTTCGTGAGGTTGTACGGTGGATTCCGTAAACTTTGTTTACCGGGGCTCATACACAAAGTGGATTCTTTGTGCGAGAAGTCGATGGGGACGCCTATCTTTTTCGAGCATTTCGTTAATTTAGTGTGTACATGGGTGATTCCATAGCGGGTGATTCCGCAAAATACATATTAAATTAATAAACGTTTATGAGTTTAGAGTGCACACTTGTGATAAATTAAGGTTAGGATTGATTTCTAACCAATTGATTTATTTATGTAGCTGAAAACTGCTAGGTATTCGCTTTTATTGGTTTAATTGTATTATTTTACTAACGATTGTGAATGCTTCAGTTGATGTGTAGAGATAGCAGCAGGTGACGGAGGATAGCGTGTATTCGAGTTATCACTTATATTTTGATGGGCGCATAACTTAGGCATGGTGCCTATATTTTGTCGCGCCTATTTATTAAGGCGTTGGATATTTATTTGTTATTTTGTATGCGCATGGGCACACGATTATGATATTTGTATTTGGACATTGTATTGGGTATGCCTGACTTCTTGGGCGCCCGCCCATTAGCTTTATTTCTATTTAGTACTAAAGCAAACTCAAAAGCCAAAAGCGTGCTATTTTGTAGTTTAGGCTATTATTTGAGCTTGAAGATGATTAATACATAAAATACATGCTTTGTGGAGCGCTTACACAAGGCATGGGGGGAGATTGCACCCAATTGGTCTCTTGTTCATGTCGTGCATGCTTTCTACCTTGAGTTTTGTGCAAAAAGTAGAGTTCTTTTGTTCTTGGGGACCTTCCGACGCTCACTATGCAAGCATACAACATCCGATCTGTGCACCAATTTGGTGCAAGAATGATAATAGGAGAGGCAATACTTATAGGCAACATGTGATTTGGCTCTTTGATGGAGCCTTTGAAGATAAGTTTGTTCCCATTTTGGTTATGCCCAAACTCTTTGAAGTGCTCTAACATAATGGTATAAGAAGATTGAAGGATGTATGGTATGATATCCACCTCTGATAGCTCACAATGGAAGAAATTGTGGTGAAATGGTGGTTATCTAAGAAGGAAAAGTTATGGATCCAAGAAGTCTTGTAAAAAAAGAAGGTGGCTTAGTTGACTTCATGTAGTCAAACCTATCCACCTTCTCAATGTCTTGAGTCTAAATAAGGTAAAGCACTTTTGGAATGTTTGAAGAGGAGTAGCTTCCATTGGTTTGATGGGCAACATATTTGCCAAATATATGTTTATTGGAAAAAAACACTTCCATGCACTAGATGAAGAACACAAAAAAGGAGGGTGAGGAAGATCTAACTTAGTATTCCCTCCAAGAAACTGAACTTAGTCTTGTAGAAGAATCTAATGAATAGATTTCCCACAAGGGAGGGATGACGGCATAGGCGACATTTCTTTGTAGTAGGTGATTTAGCTCTCTAATGGAGCCTTTGAATATAAGTTTGTTCCCATTTTGGTTATGCTCAAACTCATTGAGATGCTCTATATCAATGGTGGGTGGGTGGATGTATGGCATGTTACCTACCTCCAATGGCTCATAGAGGAAGAAATTGCAAAACCTGGTGGCTACTTGAGAATGAGAAGTTAAGGATCTGATGCCAGGAGGCATATTCCACGGTGGATTCCGTGAGGTTTTACGGTGGATTCCGTAAACTTAGATGACCGGGGCTCATACACAAAGAGGATTCTTTGTGCGAGAAGTTGATGGGGACGCCTGTCCTTTTCGAGCGTTTCATTAATTTAGTGTGTACGTGGGTGATTCCATAGCGGGTGATTCCGCAAAATGCATATTAAATTAATAAACGTTTATGAGTTTAGAGTGCGCACTCGTAATAAATTAAGGTTAGGATTTATTTCTAACCAGTTGATTTATTTATGTAGCTGAAGACTGCTAGGTATTCACTTTTGTCGGTTTAATTGTATTATTTTACTAACGATTGTGAATGCTTCAGTTGATGTGTAGAGATAGCAGCAGTGGCGGAGGAAAGCATTGGAGTCTAGCGAGTATTCGACCTTTGGATTATATTTTGATAGGTGCCATGCCTATATTTTTGTTATGTCTATTGAGACATTGATTATTGATTATTATTTTGTATGCGCCTATGCGCACGGATATGTTATTTCTATTTGGACATTGTGTTGGGCGTGCCAGACTCTATGGGCACCGTCCATTAGCTTTATTTTCCTATTTTTGTAGAAAGCAAACTCAAAAGCTAAAAGCTTGTCATATTTTTGTAAATTGGGCTATTATTGAGCATGAAGATTGAAATATACATAAATTACATGCTTTGTGAAGCGCTCACACAAGGCATGGGGGGAGATTGAACCCAATTTATCTCTTGCTTCTTGTCGTGCATGCTTTTACATTGTTTTTTGTGCAAAAAGGTAGAGTTCATTGTTCTTAGGGACCTTCCGAGATTCACTACGTGAGCATTCTACGTCCGATCTGCGCACCAATTGTTTGCAAATCCTGAAAAGAGTGAATTCTTTAAGACAGAAATAGAATATTTAGGACATATTGTATCAAAAGAATGAATTAAAGTTGATCCTAAGAAAATTGATGCAATATTGCATTGGCATGTTCCTAAAAATGTGCATGAATTACGCTCATTCCTTGGTCTTGCTAGTTTCTATAGGAAGTTTGTACGTAATTTTTCATTACTTGCTTTACCATTAACCAAACTTCTTAAGAAAGGAATTGTTTATCAATGGACTGAAACTCAGCAGAAATCCTTTGACTTACTGAAACATGCATTAACTAATGCCCCTGTTCTACAATTGCCTGACTTTAATAGACCATTCTTTCTAGTTGTGACCGATGCTAGCGGATCAGGAATAGGAGCCGTACTAATGCAAGACAATCATCCAATAGCATATTCTAGTTCTAAGCTGAAACCCTCTGAGCTCAAATATTCCACTTATGACAAAGAACTATTAGCAGTTGTACAAGCATTAAAACAGTGGAAGCATTATTTAATGGGTTCAGAATTCATGATAAAGACCGACCAGCAAAGCATTAGACATCTACTTAGCCAACCCCAAATTTCTGACCGTCATATCAAATGGGCTTTCTTCATTTAAAGTTTTCATCCTATCATTCAATACCAACCTAGAAAAGAAAATGTAGTTGCTGATGCATTGAGTAGAAGACCTGCAATTCATAATATTTCTATCATATCTTTTGATTCTTTGATTGCTATGAAAGATACATATCACCAGGATATTACTTTTCATTCTGATTGGCAAAAATTAGTTTAAAATAATTTCATTCATATTGATTCATTGTCATATAATGATGGATTTATGTTTTTTGAAAAGAGACTGTGTGTTACTATTCCATTCCGATCTTTTGTTTTGAATGAAATTCATTGTCCCCCATATCAAGGTCATAGAGGTATCATATCTACATTACGCATGTTAACTGAAGATTTTTATTGGCCGCATATGGATGCAGATGTATCTAATTTCGTTTCTGAATGTTTGATTTGTCAAAGAATAAAGAGACATCATGGTAAACAGTATGGATTATTAATGCCTTTGTCTATTCCATCTAAACCTTGGGAACATATTTCTATGGATTTCATTACTGGTTTACCAAATACTAAATCTAACCATGACATGATTTGGACAATTGTAGATAGATTTAGTAAGCAAGCATATTTCATTGCATGTAAGAAAACTTTAACAGCATCACAAGCAGCACAGTTATTTTTGAAAACTATTTATACTAACCATGGATTGCCAAAAGTGATTATTTTAGATCGTGATTCTAGATTTTGTAATAATTTTTGGATTACACTGTTTGCAAATCTAGGCACAAAGATTGATTTCTCATCTGCATTCCATCCAGAAACTAATGGACAAACAGAAGCCACAAATAGCACCATTTTAGATCTTTTACGTGCATATACTATCTCTAAACCTCAGACATGGGACACTCATTTGCATTTATTACAGTTTGCATATAACAATACACCGCACACATCTACAAAGAAAGCACCTTTTGAAGTCATTTATGGATATAGATTATCTACACCTGTTGCATCTTTGTCTAATAGAATTCAGAGTGCTGACGATATTGCTACTATGCATAACAGTATTTTTGATGAGGTTAAGGATATGATTGCTAAAGCCCAACAATCATATACCAAACAAGCCAACAAGAAAAGACAAGCCATGAATTTCAAAGTTGATGATTATGTTTGGCTTAGAATAGAAAAGCATAGACTACAAAGTGTAGATAGACATCCAGTTGTCAAATTAGCTCCTAGATTCTATGGACCATTTAGAATCATTCATAAGATTAATGATAATGCATTCAAGTTAGAATTGCCATCTCATTGGAAAATTCACAATACATTTCATATTAGTTTATTGCGACCATTTAGAGGCCAATTACCTATCCACCCTGTTTATGAAAACCCACATTTATTAGAGGAAGAGACTGAAATACTTGAACCAGAAGCCATCATAGACACTGGTGCGCAGATCGGTCGCAGATAGCTCACGTAGTGAATCCCTGAAGGTCCCCAAGAACAATGAACTCTACCTTTTTGCACAAAAAACAATGTAAAAGCATGCACGACAAGAGGCAAGAGACAAATTGGGTTCAATCTCCCCCATGCCTTGTGTGAGCGCTTCACAAAGCATGTATTTTAATGTATATTTCCAATCTTCATGCTCAATAATAGCCCAATTACAAAAATATGACAAGCTTTTTAGCTTTTGAGTTTGCTTTCTACAAAAATAGGAAAATAAAGCTAATGGACGGTGCCCATAGAGTCTGGCACGCTCAATCTCAATGTCCAAATAGAAATAACATATCCGGGCGCATAAGCGCATACAAAATAATAATCAATAATCAATGTCTCTATAGACATAACAAAATATAGGCGTGGCGCCTATCAAAATATAGTCCAAATGTCGAATACCCGCTAGACTCCAATGCTTTCCTCCGCCACTGCTGCTATCTCTACACATCAACTGAAGCATTCACAATCGTTAGTAAAATAATACAATTAAACCGACAAAAGTGAATACCTAGCAGTCTTCAGCTACATAAATAAATCAACTGGTTAGAAATAAATCCTAACCTTAATTTATTACGAGTGCACACTCTAAACTCATAAACGTTTATTAATTTAATATGCATTTTGCAGAATCACCCGCTATGGAATCACCCATGTACACCCTAAATTAATGAAACGCCCAAAAAGGACAGGCGTCCCCATCAACTTCTCGCACAAAGAATCCTCTTTGTGTATGAGCCCCGGTCATCTAAGTTTACGGAATCCACCGTAAAACCTCACGGAATCCACCGTGGAATATGCCTCCTGGCATCATACCCCCGGGGTGGGATAGCAATTGACCTCAATTGCTATTAGCTCAATGTGGAACTAACAGAGTGGGGAAAGCATTTAAGTCTCTAGCGTGCATCCAGTGTGCTTCCTCTACAGGATGGTTCTTAAATTTTACTAGATATCTAGAATACCTTCGGCCAGTTCTAGTGGTCATGTAGTCAGTGCCTATGATGGCTTCTGGTTCAAGTATTTCAGTTTCTTCTTCTAGTAAAGGTGGGTTTTCATAAACAGGGTGGATAGATAATTGGCCTCTAAATGTTCTCAATAAACTAATGTGAAATGTATTATGAATTTTCCAATGAGATGGCAATTCTAACTTGAAGGCATTGTCATTAATCTTATGAATAATTCTAAATGGTCCATAGAATCTAGGAGCTAATTTGACAACTGGATGTCTATCTACACTTTGCAGTCTACGCTTTTCTATTCTAAGCCAAACATAATCATCAACTTTGAAATTCATGGCTTGTCTTTTCTTGTTGGCTTGTTTGGTATATGATTGTTGGGCTTTAGCAATCATATCCTTAACTTCATCAAAAATACTGTTGTGCATAGTAGCGATATCATCAGCACTCTGTATTCTATTAGACAAAGATGCAACAGGTGTAGATAATCTATATCCATAAACGACTTCAAAAGGTGCTTTCTTTGTAGATGTGTGCAGTGTATTGTTATATGCAAACTGTAATAAATGCAAATGAGTATCCCATGTCTGAGGTTTAGAGATAGTATATGCACGTAAAAGATCTAGAATGGTGCTATTTGTGGCTTCTGTTTGTCCATTTGTTTCTGGATGAAATGCAGATGAGAAATCAATCTTTGTGCCTAGATTTGCAAACTGTGTAATCCAAAAATTGTTACAAAATCTAGAATCTCGATCTGAAATAATCACTTTTGGCAATCCATGGTTAGTAAAAACAGTTTTTAAAAATAACTGTGCTGCTTGTGATGCTATTAAAGTTTTCTTACATGCAATGAAATATGCTTGCTTACTAAATCTATCTACAATTGTCCAAATCATGTCATGGTTAGATTTAGTATTTGGTAAACCAGTAATGAAATCCATAGAAACATGTTCCCAAGGTTTAGATGGAATAGACAAAGGCATTAATAATCCATACTGTTTACCATGATGTCTCTTTATTCTTTGACAAATCAAACATTCAGAAACGAAATTAGATACATCTGCATCCATATGCGGCCAATAAAAATCTTCAGTTAACATGCGTAATGTAGAAATGATACCCCTATGACCTTGGTATGGGGGACAATGAATTTCATTCAAAACAAAAGATCGGAATGGAATAGTAACACACAGTCTCTTTTCAAAGAACATAAATCCATCATTATATGATAATGAATCAATAGGAATGAAATTATTTTGAACTAATTTTTGCCAATCAGAATGAAAAGTAATATCCTAGTGATATGTATCTTTCATAGCAATCAAAGAATCAAAAGATATGATAGAAATATTATGAATTGCAGGTCTTCTACTCAATGCATCAGCAACTACATTTTCTTTTCCAGGTTGGTATTGAATGATAGGATGAAAACTTTGAATGAAGGAAGCCCATTTGATATGACGGTCAGAAATTTGGGGTTGGCTAAGTAGATGTCTAATGCTTTGCTGGTCGGTCTTTATCATGAATTCTGAACCCATTAAATAATGCTTCCATTGTTTTAATGCTTGTACAACTGCTAATAGTTCCTTGTCATAAGTGGAATATTTGAGCTCAGAGGGTTTCAGCTTAGAACTAGAATATGCTATTGGATGGTTGTCTTGCATTAATACGGCTCCTATTCCTGATCCGCTAGCATCGGTCACAACTAGAAAGAATGGTCTGTTAAAGTCAGGCAATTGTAGAACAGGGGCATTAGTTAATGCACGTTTCAGTAAATCAAAGGATTTCTGCTGAGTTTCAGTCCATTGATAAACAATTCCTTTCTTAAGAAGTTTGGTCAATGGTAAAGCAAGTAATGAGAAATTACATACAAACTTCCTATAGAAACTAGCAAGACCAAGGAATGAGCGTAATTCATGTACATTTTTAGGAACAGGCCAATGCAATATTGCATCAATTTTCTTAGGATCAACTTTAATTTCTTCTTTTGATACAATATGTCCTAAATATTCTATTTCTGTCTTAAAGAATTCACTCTTTTCAGGATTTGCAAACATTTGATTTTCTTTCAGTAATTGAAAAACTAATGATAAATGCTCATAATGCTCTTTTTCACTTTGACTAAACACCAAAATATCATCAAAGAAAACAATCACACAATACTGATATTTCAGGAAGATACAGTTCATCATTCTACTGAAAGTAGCAGGTGCATTAGTCAATCCGAATGGCATGACTAAGAATTCGTAATGGCCAAACTGTATCCTGAATGCAGTCTTAAATATGTCGGATCTATCTAGCCTCACCTGATGATATCCAGACTTAAGGTCAATTTTACTAAATATAGAATATCCTTGCAGTTTGTCCCTAAGGTCATCAACTCTAGGTATAGGATACCTATTCTTTACAGTGATCTTATTTAATGCTCGGTAGTCAATACACATACGATAGGTATTATTCTTTTTCTTGACTAAGAGTACAGGTGCACCGAATGGGGAACTGCTAGGCCGAATTAAGCCTCTATTTAGTAATTCTTCAACTTGACTCTGGATTTCTTTTTGCTCTATTTGATTGTGCCTATATGGTGCTTTGCAAGGTGGTTGTGTGCCAGGTATTAGATCAATCTTATGGTCTTCTGGACGTGAAGGTGGTAAACCTGGTGGTAGGTCTTCTGCAAAACAGTCCTTAAAATATGCAAGAAATTCCTTATGCCTAGGGTGTATATGATTTTCCTTTGCATGCAGTTCATTCATCCAAATGAGATATGATTTAGTATTCTTGCGTAGTGCACGTTTTGCTTGAGTATGCGAAAGCAGTGGAAAAATATGAGATGCATGCATACCATATAATGTAATAGATTTTCCTTGAAAATTAATATTCATTGTGTGCGTGGAATAATCTATATTTGGATTATGCTGGTGTCTCCATGGCATTCCTAAAATAATGTCACTTGACTGTAATGGGACAACTAAGAAATTTCTTCTTTCAATATATGGACCAATTTGAATTTCTAAATCTTGTACTTCTTGTGTGCCATTGTACCTAGTGCCTAAAAATGCAGCTTTTATGCGATAATGCGTAGGTACTGTATGCAATTTCAATTCCTTTACCAATTTTGCTGAAATAAAGTCATGAGTACTACCGTCATCATGTAATATAGTTCTTTCTTTTCCATGCACCATACATTTCATAGTCAACAATGAATGTGGAGTAGGCATACCTGGTAAAGTGTCGGAAGTAGTAGTAGGATCATCCTCATCTTCAGTGAAATTCGGCATATCCTCATGCTCGTCTTCATCCATAGCTCCAAGGTAGTTGATATGCGCTGGTGGCTTCTTTGAATGACAATTTGCTGCGAGATGCCCTGGCTGGTGACACTTGTAGCATACTATTGGCTTGGCTTTGGTTACATTATTTGCAATGGCTGGAAGTCTGGGTACATTTGGATTTGCTTGTGGAATAGGCTTTGGATTTGGATTGACAGTGGATGGTAATGTAGGTGGTTTAGGCCAATTCTTGCGGAAAGATGGTGATGCGAAACGACCTGGATTAAACCTTCTAAAATTGGAATTGAATTGTTTAGATCCATAATTATCGTTGGCTTGGAATTGATGTGGTCGTCTATCTCTTCCGCGTAGCTTATCTTCAGTGTCGTGAGCTAAGGAGATGGCGTCTTCAAGGGTAGCAGGCTTGAACATGTTCACTTCAGCGTAGTAATGTCCAAGAAGTCCAGACATATACTTCCGCTTATGTGTCGTCTCTGGTACGTCTTCAAGCATGCGTAGCTGTAGGAGTGCATTCCAAAAACGCTCTGTATACTGTGGAATAGGCTCACGATCTCGCTGTTGAAGTAAATCCCATTGTTTGATAGCCTTCTTATGAAATTGCGGTGGAAGGAAATTTTGCATGAATTTCTTCTTGAAATCTTCCCAAGTAGCAGGACATTCTATGCTCTTGCGGACTACAGTCCACCAAAGTGATGCTCTGTCTATCAGATGATTAGTAACACACTTGATTTTATCTTTTTCGGGATAAGTTTCCTCATGAAAATAGTCATCAAACTGGCTAATGAATGATAAAACAGTCTTTCCTTCTCTTATGCCATTGAAAGTGCGAAACTTGAAACTTCGTTTACTTATCTTGGATTCCTTGCGAATGGTTTGTGCTTCAAGGGTGGCGTCGATGGTACGGCGAATCAAATCTTCAGCTTGAGGTTCTTCTTTATCGGTGGACGCTCTTTGAAGTTTTGTCAATTGCGCTTGCAATGCTTGCCTAGCCCTTCGCTCTTCTTCCAATTGCAGCATGATAAGATCCAGCTTTTGTTCCATGGTAGGCTCAGGTAGGTCGTCTTCAGCCATAGGATCATCCATATGTGGGGTAGTCATCCTGTAAAACTCAACAAACCTTTCTCTCTCAAAATCAGGTTAGCGGGATGAGCGTAGCTCAAATTTGGGGTTACAAGGCTATGTATTTTTGGGTATTTCTTCTTCAATTTTCAGAAATTTTGCAATATTTCTGTCTCCGTTTGCTGAAAGTACTTCAACGAACTTGTAGATATGTAGAACAGCTTGCTGCGAACAACTTTCCAGTTCAGAGTTTTTGCATACGAACAAGTCTTCTATGAGTTTTAAGCACTAGTCAGTTCTGATTTAGTCTGACTTGCAGAGTTGCAGACTTAGCAGACTTGCAGAGTTGCTGACTTGCTGAACTTAGGGAACTTGTAGAACTTAGGCCAACTTATGGAACTTGCATTACTTCAACTTGATAAACTTGCCAAATCTGACTGAATGTGTGTGACCTGTGTAGCTTGTGACTTAGTTTGATTATGGAACTTATGGCTTAGTAAGCCCAATGTGGATTTGAGGTATCGCGATATGTTGACGTCGCGATTGAACCCGGCGAGAAGATACTGACGCCGCCCGAAATTGAATTTGTGAGGCTAAGCTTATTAAAGCTTAAAACTAAGCTTTATAACTTTTGATTTTTTTAAAGCTTTTAGGCTTATAGTCATGAAACTTAGCTCTGGTTTTTGACGACTTGTATGTGAGGATGTAGGAGTGGTCCTCTGCCTGCAGAGCCTGGTCCTTCGCGATCTGACAGTAGAAACAGGGGTTCTTGATCGCCAGAAGTCTGCCTGTATCGATGGTTCGCGATGAAATTGACTGTAGAGCCCGTTTGTTCCTGGAGCTCCACCTTCGCCCGAGATTGGTAGCGATTGGAAGCTCTTGATCTCTGCTCCGCTCTGATACCACTGATGCGCAGATCGGTCGCAGATAGCTCACGTAGTGAATTCCTGAAGGTCCCCAAGAACAATGAACTCTACCTTTTTGCACAAAAAACAATGTAAAAGCATGCACGACAAGAGGCAAGAGACAAATTGGGTTCAATCTCCCCCATGCCTTGTGTGAGCGCTTCACAAAGCATGTATTTTAATGTATATTTCCAATCTTCATGCTCAATAATAGCCCAATTACAAAAATATGACAAGCTTTTTAGCTTTTGAGTTTGCTTTCTACAAAAATAGGAAAATAAAGCTAATGGACGGTGCCCATAGAGTCTGGCACGCTCAATCTCAATGTCCAAATAGAAATAACATATCCGGGCGCATAAGCGCATACAAAATAATAATCAATAATCAATGTCTCTATAGACATAACAAAATATAGGCGTGGCGCCTATAAAAATATAGTCCAAATGTCGAATACCCGCTAGACTCCAATGCTTTCCTCCGCCACTGCTGCTATCTCTACACATCAACTGAAGCATTCACAATCGTTAGTAAAATAATACAATTAAACCGACAAAAGTGAATACCTAGCAGTCTTCAGCTACATAAATAAATCAACTGGTTAGAAATAAATCCTAACCTTAATTTATTACGAGTGCGCACTCTAAACTCATAAACGTTTATTAATTTAATATGCATTTTGCAGAATCACCCGCTATGGAATCACCCATGTACACACTAAATTAATGAAACGCCCGAAAAGGACAGGCGTCCCCATCAACTTCTCGCACAAAGAATCCTCTTTGTGTATGAGCCCCGGTCATCTAAGTTTACGGAATCCACCGTAAAACCTTACGGAATCCACCGTGGAATATGCCTCCTGGCATCGGACACTGACTACATGACCACTAGAACTGGCCGAAGGTATTCTAGATATCTAGTAAAATTTAAGAACCATCCTGTAGAGGAAGCACAATGGATGCATGCTAGAGACTTAAATGCTTTCCCCACTCTGTTAGCTCCACATTGAGCTAATAGCAATTGAGGTCAATTGCTATCCCACCCCGGGGGTATGATGCCAGGAGGCATATTCCACGGTAGATTCCGTGAGGTTTTACGGTGGATTCCGTAAACTTAGATGACCGGGGCTCATACACAAAGAGGATTCTTTGTGCGAGAAGTTGATGGGGACGCCTATCCTTTTCGGGCGTTTCATTAATTTAGTGTGTACGTGGGTGATTCCATAGCGGGTGATTCCGCAAAATGCATATTAAATTAATAAACGTTTATGAGTTTAGAGTGCGCACTCGTAATAAATTAAGGTTAGGATTTATTTCTAACCAATTGATTTATTTATGTAGGTGAAGACTGCTAGGTATTCACTTTTGTCGGTTTAATTGTATTATTTTACTAACGATTGTGAATGCTTCAGTTGATGTGTAGAGATAGCAGCAGTGGCGGAGGAAAGCATTGGAGTCTAGCGAGTATTCGACCTTTGGATTATATTTTGATAGGCGCCACGCCTATATTTTGTTATGTCTATTGAGACATTGATTATTGATTATTATTTTGTATGCGCCTATGTGCATGGATATGTTATTTCTATTTGGACATTGTGTTGGGCGTGCCAGACTCTATGGGCACCGTCAACTAGCTTTATTTTCCTATATTTGTAGAAAGCAAACTCAAAAGCTAAAAGCTTGTCATATTTTTGTAAATTGGGCTATTGTTGAGCATGAAGATTGAAATATACATAAAATACATACTTTGTGAAGTGCTCACACAAGGCATGGGGGGGAGATTGAATCCAATTTTGTCCCTTGCTTCTTGTCGTGCATGCTTTTACATTGTTTTTTGTGCAAAAAGGTAGAGTTCATTGTTCTTGGGGACCTTCCGGGATTCACTACGTGAGCATTCTGCGTCCGATCTGTGCACCAGGATCCAAGAAGTCTTTCGGAGAAAGGTGATGGAGTGGCTAACTTCACATACAATCAAACATGTCCACCTACTTAAATGTCTCAAGTCAGGGAAAGGAAAAGTGCTTTTGGAATGCCTTGAGAGGAGCAACTTTCATTGGTTTGATAGGCAAAAGAAACCATCTTCGCACACCAAATCGAGGACTTGGAAAGGAGGGTGAGGAGGTTCTAGTAGGTAAATACTCCCACTAAGAAACTAAACTTAATTTTGTGGAAGACTCGAATGGAAACATTTCCCACAATGGAGGGATGATGGGAGAGGTGACACCTCTTTGGAGTAGGTTATTGGGCTCTTTGATGGAGCCTTTGAAGATAGCTTTGTTCCTATTTTGGCTATGCCTAAACTCTCTAAGGCACTCTACATCAATGGCATGAGAAAATGGGAGGATGTATGGCATGATTCCACCTTCCATGGGTCACAGAGGAAAACATTGCATGAAACGGAGGCTATTTGAGAAGGACAAGCTATGAATTCAAGAAGTTTTTCCAAAAAATATTGTAACTTGGTTGACTTAATATATAGTCAAATATGTCCATCTGCTCAAATGTCTCAAGTTTGAGAAATATAAAGCACTTGTAGGATGTTCAAAGAGCAGTGTCTAGACGTAAAATGAAGGACATGGAAAAGGCTGGTGAGCAAGAACTAGGTAAGTACTATCTTTAAGAAATAGAACTTAGTCTTATGGAAGACTCTAATGAGTACATTTCTCGTAGGGGAGAGACTGTGCAAAGCAAAAGAGTTGGTGCCATGCGACTTGTGCAAGAGGCATGATGAATCACTTCAGCATTTGTCATGGGAGTGTAAATAAATGAGAAGCCTTTGGTCTTTTGTATAGAAATGGATGGAACATTTTGCATTTCATGGCAAAATCAGTGTTAAGAATGTCATGTTTGGTAGTCTTGGACACCTTAATGAAGACTCACCAAGACACCTTAACGAAGACTCAACCAAATCGTGGGATGTTCTTCACACAATAGCCATAAGGTTCATTTAGCCCTCATAGAAACAATAAGCTTTTGGTAGCATTTTCATTATGTCTTCTCTACATGTTTTTGGATCCAAAGACAAAAATGGGTAGTTTTGAAGGGAAGAACAACCCAATACATAAAGTTGCTTATAGGGCTATTAGAAGATATACCTAAGTCCTTTTGACTTGAAGCTATATTGTGTTCCCTATGCTAATGTGGGTTGATTTGCATTCATATATATAATCACATCATAAAAAATGTAAAACCAACTTAGTATACTTTCCTATTTAGGCTACAATGTTGTTAATCTTATGCATAATGTTATTTAACTATTTTTTTGGAGTTTTTCTTTATTCCAATTAGCTTTGTGATTTCATTTTCCATTTGGTGCACCTTTTTCCTCTCTTTTATTGTGGTGGTTTGGAGGACATGACATGCATCCTTGTTTTGTAAAAGCAAAGGAGCATTTGAGTTAGGGCTTACTAGAATAGAGGTTTAGTATATAAATTCGAAAAAAGTAATTCCATTTTACTTATATATTTCAAAGATTGTTATTTCAAATATTGGAAAAAGCCTGCAATAACCTTCTTTTATCTATTGGTTGTGGAAATGTTTTTCCATGGACACCAAAGGTGCACCACCTTGATCACATTGTTCCATTGGTGTCAATCCATCCGTATCGATACAAGCCGCACAATATTCATGATGAGCTTCATCCTTAGCATTGAGAACCATGGAATGCGACCTTGCAAGCGACGAGACACGTATTCAAGGCCAACACCCAAGGCACGGTTTAGCAAGACCAAACGTTGGGCAGGGGCCATGGGAGGGTCCGGACGCTCGGCCCAAGGGCCGAAGCTTGGGACTTAATAGGGTCACGAAGCCACCCCCTGATTTTCTCTTTTATTCTTTCATAGCGAGCTAGGGTTTTCCACATTCAGGTTTGCTCTGCGGCTCCGGCGGGAGGAGGAGGAGGAGAAACCATGGTGAAGTTCCTGAAGCCCAACAAGGTGGTGGTCATCCTGCAGGGCCGCTACGCAGGTCGGAAGGCTGTCATCGTCAAGAACTACGACGATGGCACGCAGAGCCGCCCTTATGGCCATGCTCTGGTTGCAGGCATCGACAGGTACCCCCGGAAGGTATGAACTCCCAGAGAGAGAGAGAGAGAGAGAGAGAGAGAGAGAGAGAGAGAGAGAGAGAGAGAGAGAGAGATCATGGCATTCTCATAGGAATGTGTCACTGCTTTCTCCGTGTTTTCGTAGATTTTGATCAGCATCCTGCGACGGATGCCTGACTATGGCATGTTTCTTTCTCGGTGTTATTTGCCGTTGGAATTAGTTCTTCATACACCTTAAACCTTCGTTCGTCCGACAGGGAGCAATGCCTAGCTACAGCACGCTATTTTTCTTATTTATTGGAGATTGATTTCCTATTGCCCTTTTCTCAAGGGTGCTGTCGCTTGCCTGAGCCACCTGGTTCTCCAGTTAAAGATATATTTTCTCTTGGATAGGTCGATTGGCTTTATCCTGGCTGTGCAGGGGTTTAGTGCCATACATTGACGGTGTGATCTTATTGGGATCTCTATTGTAGTGTTGCTTTGCGGCGGACCCCTTTTTAGTGTTTCGGTGCCTTCACAGCAGGCTTCTCTTGTTAGGTCTGTGTGGCTGCATCTGATTGAATTGTGAGCATGTAGTGCTGCTTGTATCTTTCGTTAGATAGTGGTGCACTTATTATTGGGCTGAAATGGTGTTCTCAATCCTGAAGGTGGCTTTTAAGCTTACCTAAAGTTGGCTGTCTCTCTCTGAGTCTCATCTTTTGATTATTTATCAAAATATTGAATTATGTTTTATCCTCTTCCTGTCATTGTATGTGATACATAGTTTGTAGTTTGTGGCCTGTTTTATTATCTCAACCGGTATGTCTCAATTTGATCAATTCAGTCCGAGTCCTTGTTTTTAACAGGTGATAAAGAAGGCTTCTCAGAAGAAGATTGCCAAGAGGTCCCGCTTGAAGCCTTTTATCAAACTTGTCAACTACAACCACATTATGCCAACTAGGTAAGAAGGTAGTCTATCTAGAGGTTCTGTTTTTGTTGTTCTGAACAACTGATATCGTTAAGCATAGTGTCAAAGTCTGCCTCTTGTTTGCTCAGCTACTACTTGATCCTGTCCACAGGTACACCCTTGACGTTGATCTTAAGACTGTTGTTACTGCTGAAAAGCTTGAGACTAAGGCTAAGAGAGTTGAAACAAGAAAGGTAAATGAGAAGCTGTAATTGTTTGCTAAAGTTGAAATTTATTGCCAGTTTATTGCCCATTATGTCACTGTTATGATAAGAGGCTGGTTGATTTTGATTCTATGGGTTGATTTTGGATTTGTGATATGTAGGAGACCAAGGCAATATTTGAAGAGAGATTCAAAACGGGGAAGAACAGGTGGTTTTTCTCCAAGCTGCGATTTTGAAGCCTGTAGGACAGCTGCTGTCATGGATTTTGTAGTGCAGAGTGAATGAAAGTTGAGCTCCCTACTGTTTACAGGCCGTTTAAGGCATGGGTAGGGTCTGTATGGTAGTTGACTTGTTCAATGCATATCTTTTACATGTTGATGACCTGGCTGTAGTGGCCCCATGTGATAATTCTGTGATGAACTCTTAAGTATGGAAGAGTGTTCATGGTTGACAGTGTCTGAATCTTTTTGAAACCGGCAAGCTTGACTAAGGTTGTGGTGCTGCTCCGAGAAGCAGAGCTTCCGTTGGGGGTTATAGACTTCAGTAGTGACTAGTCAGTTTTACGTGATGTATGAACGTATTAATGCATTTTGTTATATTTATGGGCACACATTTGTGCATTTAGGCGAGTAGTCCGGCATTTAAGATACTGACTTGATGATTTACTAACTGATGGCTCTTCTGCTGCATATTTGTACTCTAGCGATTAAGTAATCACTCACAAGTGCCTTGTTGTGCAGTTGGAACTAGTCCTCTATAATTTTTTGATGGCCCAGGCTCACATTAGTGTTTAAAAAGCAATTAGTGTTGTCCACTTTGTTCATCTGCTCCATTTGTGTTTATAGTATCTATGTATAAATTGAGCTTGTGTTGGGTCAGTTTTGCTTTTAACTAGAGTGTTCAGATCAAGATAATCTAGGCTGAACATGTCTGTAATGTGTATTGTCCCTGACTTACCCTCCAATTATTTAAAATCCTTAAAATCAACTTTAAATTGTGTAAATGTAGTGTGGGATAGCTTACAGTGCATTCTATTAAACATCTTATATATGCCTACTATGTTGTCCAGCACTGAAGCATCTTGTGTGCTGAATGGCAGCAGCATGTTAATCTGCGAGGTTGCTTGGCATGAAGCTGCTGTGAGGTGGTTTTGCAAGGGTCGCGAGGGTGCTGTGGAAACATTGCTTTCCATGTGCAAATAGTTTACAACACATTCTAGCATATAATGTCTTAATGCATGTATACTACGTTTTCTAGCTCAGAACTGTCTTGTGTGCTGAATGTGTGCCATCACAGGTGCACTTCAGGGCTCATTTGTTCTGAGTAATTTTTCTTCAAAATGCAGTTGTATGGTGCATATTTCTATTTTGCAGGTGTTTTGTGCTTCAATGTGCCATCACAGGTGCACTTCAGGGCTCATTTGTTCAGAGTAATTTTTCTTCAAAATGCTTTTGTATGGTGCATATTTCTATTTTGCAGGTGTTTCATGCTTCAATGTGGGGCTTAATTGTTCTTCCACATGATTTCATTGATTGTCATGGAGGTTTACTGCAAGATTGTGTGTGCATTAAAGCTTAGGCCTATGGGGAGAGGAAGGTAGGCTGCTTTTGGGTGAATATAGTTCCCATTCATTGGCTTCTATTGATAAGTAGGGAGGTGAATTGCAAGAGGTGGTTTGGTGTGTGCTAAGCTTAGGCCTCCGGGAGAGGAAGTTGGGCTTTCTCCAAGGGACTTGGAGAGGGAAGGGAAGAGAAGAATGGTGAGGACTTGGGGCTAGGAAGGTAGGCTTATTTTGGGGATTAGTGGTGGGAAGAATGTTGAGAATTCTTCTTTTTCTTTTTTTTTTGGGGGGGGGGGGGGCATGCCAATGCTATGAAGTGAGGATTGATGGGCACTTGGTTTTGTAGCAAGCAATATGGAGGTTTAAGGTAAGAATATAGGGTTTAAGGATAAACCATAAGGCTTTTGAAAGGGAGTTTTTTGGGAGGGGGATGTTTTTGTTTTGTTGGCCCATAGGTTGTGGAGTGGGAGAGAGGTGAGCCCTTGTAGAATGGCATTAGTATCTTATGATGGCATTAGTATGTTATGGAAGAGGTATTAGAATTCCATTGAGATTTTAATGAGATGTCATCAAGAAGTATGACTATATATTTCTAGAGCTATGGAAGATTCAAATGTGAGGAGAATCAAGAACTCTTTGCTCATGGTGGGCTCGATTATTATTTCTCTACTCTTAAGGATAGATTAGTGGATTGTATAGCTCAATTAAAGCTTAAAGGAGAAGTTAAGAGAGAGAACATGCAGGTGGCATTGGAAAATGGAGGTGGGTACATTGTGTGCACATGTATCCTCTTTTACTGTCATCTCAAACCCTCTTCCCCCCCCCCCCCCCCCCCCTCTCTCTCTCTCTCTCTCTCTCTCTCTCTCTCTCTCTCTCTCGGGCATCAAAGTTGAGTCAAGCGGGGGTTAGTAGCTCTCTTAAGTAGTTGGGTAGGTAGTGTGGGCGTGCGAGCATGCATGGGGTATGGGAGTGTTTTTGGTGATTAAGGAAAGAATTGTAGGGTAGTGGGCTAAGGTTTTAGATTTTTGACTTTTGGGGAGGGTCAGAAAGGTTTGGAGAGAGGAGAGGCCCAAAAGATTAATGTTTTTTGCATGAACCTATAGTTGTGTTTCTTCATGCCACATGTTAGGCATTGTGTTATCTTATTTTCAATCTTCTTAATATTACCTCAAAGACCAACTTCTCTTGTTGAGCCAAACAGGTGTGCACCTTAGAAATTTACTTTGTAAGGGCCATATTCTCCATCTCCAAGTTGTAAGCTCTTGACTTGGCTAGCTTGGCAATAGCAAGGTGTTGGAGAAATTTTGTGTACATCTCATTGTTAGGGCAATAATTAGGGTTTAACTCTCTCCATGTTGTAAGCTCTTGACTTGGCTTCTCCATCTCCAAGTTGTAAGCTCTTGACTTGGCTAGCTTGGTAATAGTAGGGTGTTGGAGAAATTTTGTGTACATCTTATTGTTAGGGCAATAATTAGGGTTTAATGCTCTCCCCTTAGGTGCCACCCTTTCATAATAGGGGGAGGTGACCTAAAGATTAGGGACTCTTTGAGCACAATTATGCTTGTGAAAACACTCTTATTTGCTAGATAGGGTTACTAAGAAATGGGTTGGTAATTGTGCCTCAAACTTTGATGCTTAGGTGATAATGTTCTAGACGGAAAGTTATTTTACTAGAGAGAGTGAGTTGAGCTATACAAGATGTGTAGATTGATGAAGAATTGTATGGAATGTGGAAGGCAAAGTTATGCTAGGATTTCAAGATGGTATTTGTTTTGGAGAAAGGATAATGTGTTATAAGCTAGCTATTGGCTATGTCGAATTGGTGAGCCATTGCATGTGTCCAATTGGGGATAAATAAGCACTAATTGTTTTGTGTCTTGAGGTGGAATGAGTTGCCATCTATGTTTTCTACTCAACCAAGATGAATTGATTGATTTTGAGAGAGAGAGAGAGAGAGAGAGAGAGAGAGAGAGAGGGGGGGGGGAGGAGGGAGGGAGGGAGGGAGGGAGAGCTAGTTATATTAATTTCATGTGATGAGTTGGTTTTATGGTTGTAATAGGTGTAGATTGAGAGAGAGAGAAGCATTATTCTTGGTTCTTGATCATGTTTTGCAAGTGAGATGAGAGTACTTAAGATATGATGATGATGAATGTAGAGAGACACTGGCATGCCTTTAAAAAGAGGTAGTTCTTAAGATATATTCATACTTAGCTAGATTGGAGTTAGAGATTATTCTATGTTCTTGGGATAGGAGAGTAAGAGCATGGAAAACATTTCATGATTGCCTTTAAAAAGAGATAGTACTTAAGATATATTAATACTTAGCTAGATTGGAGATAGAGATTATTCTATGTTCTTGGGATAGGAGAGTAAGAGCATGGAAAACATTTCGTGATAGTCAACCACTAATATAGATTGCAAGACTTCATGATTGGTGTGGATATGCTTGCACACTTTATGATGTTTGATATTAAGACCCTAAACCCCTCCCATTACACATTGCAATTTTTTCATAGATGAGTGAGTGAAACATGCCATATGGAGGTGAAAGAATGGGATAGTTCATGAAAATGATGGCCTAGTGGTAGAGCACTTTGCACATGCTTGTGATATATTATCACCACTGTAGGCTCATATTTTCAATAGAGTAGTTTGTGAGGGATTTCCATCTAGGTGGTTGTGACCATATGGTTGCACCAATTTTTTTAGTGTGGAGACCCTATGATAGCCATAGTAATGAAAGGAATATTATGATTGGCCACATGTTGACTAAGGTATATAGATGTGTTTTGGAGAAAGCCTTGAGCAAACGGGCTAAGATGTATTGCATGAGATCAACGAGTTAGGTTGGTTTTAGACATGGATACACCACATTTGCCCATGTTTTCCAATGGAAGGTGGAGTAAGCAAGAAAAATATATATTCCTCCTTTGTCAATTTTCACAAGGCATTTGACATGGTGCCTTGTACCATACTCATGAGAAGACTAGAGGGTATTGGTGGTACTTAGGAGATAATAGTGGAGGATCCATGCTCTCTATGACACAGTGATAGGTACAGTATGGGCCCCTAGGGATAAGATTTTGTTAGTAGCACTATTGGAGTGAAATAGGAATGTACTTGTTCTCACCCACTTTGTTTGGGCTCTATGTAGAAGAGGTTTTATATTATATTGATAGAGAGGAAGGGGTTGGAGCTAGTTTAGCTAGGGCTTTAGTATTCGATATTACTTTATGTAGATGACATCATGCTTGTATTTGACTCAACCAAGGGACTACTAAAACACTTGTATGCACTATTGGCTTTCTCTAGATAGAGAAATTACACGATGAATCTTAAGAAAACCAAGGTTATGATATTCAATACCTTAGCTACGTGGATGAGAGATTGAATTATCATTTTACTTTTTATGGAGAGCCAATGGAGATTGTCAAAAAGCATGTATACTTGGGAGTCACCTTTTAAAGGGCCACCATACTCTCCAAGACATCGGAGGCTTGATTAGCATGGGCATATGCAACATTAGGTACACCAAAGAGAATGTGCAAATGTATAGTTTCGTGAGCTAGGCACCAAACTATGGCTTTTTGATGTACTAGTTACATAAGCTCTCCCTGATGGGGTAGCCATTTGGGGGGCCAAAGCCTTTATCATATATGAAACGACCATTGGTAGATCGTGGTGGACTAGAGAGGGACTTTTCTCATGAATGGGAGCATATGGAGCTACCACTAGTCATGATGATATCACATATGATATGAGCCAAGAGCTTAATCCCACATGAGATCATTAGAGAAGAGATGAGAAACACTTATGGTGGTTGAGGCTCTACTCTAGACAATGAATTTCATAGTTGCTTCTAACATTGGATTCATTTAGACAGTTAGAAACGGAAGGGAATAAACATTGTTGATATGCCTAGATGAATATGTGGATGGGCTTGCATGGTTTGTAGATTGACAGATTATCCCCTATGTTTTTAGTCTAGATTGTCCTACACTCGAGCTTAGTTGGTCAGAGTTGAACCATGTGATTAGAGTAGACATATTGAGATTAGATATTGAGAGGACTTGGATTAGACCTCTTTTTCCACATGGTATGAGGATGGCACACTACTAAAGTCATTTTGTTCAACCCTTTGATAATGGTTTTATCACTTGGTCGAGCTATATGGATACCCACTACCACATGGGCTACGTACAACTATTGGGTGGATGCATACCTCAACACATCATCGAAGGATTGAGATAGATAGATGGGAAGGTATGGAGATGGAAGAATGCATATGCTAATTTTGGCAGAGAGAGCAAAAGAAAGAGGAGTATTTCATCTATGATATTTGGAGCAGATACCACAGTATGTTCTGAGAGGGCTTTGGCATGAAACGTGATGTAGCATGAGGGCTGGAAGTATTTAGGATTATTCCTTTTGGAGCTCTAGAGGCAAAGAGTAACCATTCTATGAGATAGGAGCCTCCCACAGCCAGATCCACCTAGACAACTAGGTCATCACTTACTTTTTTTACTACCACATAATCAAGTATAGGATCGATCCACTATTGCAAATAGTCAACCATTACTAGGGATGCATCATAGAGGAGCTCCATTCTTAGGGGTATCTCTTTGGATAGAGAAATTGCACTTAGTTGAGCAAGACACCCATGTCTACTAGGTAGGAGATTGTGACACCCTTCTCATATATAGATTTGACCTAACATTGAGTACTACAAGAGACAAATGCGTATGAGGCAAGGGGAAATGGGGTGTGAAAAGCCCTAAGAATTAGGGGTATGGAATTAGGGTTTTGTAGCTATAAAATATAAGGTATGGAAAACCCTAATAATATACATGAATCATCTTTTGTTTTGAGTCTCTTTGTGTTCTCTCTCTCTCTCTCTCTCTCTCTCTCTCTCTCTCTCGTCTCTTTTTGTGTTTTCCTATTTGGCAATGGGGGAGGGTAAACCCTTCCCTCACCTCTAAACACTTTGGTGACTATGCACAACGTTTCTTTGACCTTTGGAGATGCGGTCCATGGCTTTGTCCTTGGCACCTTGTCAAGCAACATGGTGAGGGTAGTTTCGCCTTAGTGGTTCCACTATGTCCACAAGTCCTTTTGAAGGCATGCTTGCTTGCACCTCTTGGCTCCTTAGACTTGTAACAAGCCTTCTTGAAGGCAGTCTTTGTCATATTGTGGGTTTCCTAGTGTCTTTGATGAGATGGACCCGTACTTCAAGAGTTCTTAGATTTGGAAATTTATCAGGATAAAAACATGTGGCAATTGTTGTGTGGCCGATGATCGATGATCACATAGGAGCAACGGGTGTATGGGGAGGCCCAATGCCAATATATGCTAAAGGGGTAGTGACCTCAACCAACAACGTGCCCATGGATCAAGGGTTCTAGTGGGGCCAAGTTGCTACACATGTTTCACATTTATCTATTTGGGATATTGTACTTGAACATTGTATTTGGTTACTGATGCATGTAACTCATTATAAATTTTCACACACTTGGGATTTGCATTATAAACTGGGTAAGGCATTTGACCTCCTTCAAGGGACACCATTGTGGATTTAGGTCCTTCAGTCGTGCCATGTATATTAGGCAAGGGGAAATGAGGTGTGAAACACCCTAAGAATTAGGGGTGTGGAATTAGAGTTTTGTGGCTATAAAAGGTAAGATATGGAAAACCTTAAGAGTATACACGAATTCTCTTTTTTGATTCTCTTTGTGTTCTCTCTTTCTCTCTCTTGCTCGAGTCTCTCTTTTTGTGTTTCCCTGTTTGGGGGTGGGGGAGGGTAAACCCTTCATTCACCCCTAAACACAATGTCGAGGCAAGCATCATAGCCACATACATCTACATTTCCACAAAAGGGATATACTTCATTGAGGGATGTGAATTTTTGGCCTTTCTCTTTTCTTACGTTTGTACCATAGATATATTCTTACATAGCATGTTGCCTAACATCTAGTTTCATATGCATATCCTTTACAATTTTAGATGAGAGATATACTTCATTGTAGTTATTGGTTTAGTCTCATAGGCCATATTGGCATTTTTGAGATGCTAATATGCTCTTGTTTTCCTCCTCCTCCTTTCTCTTTTCGTACGTTTGTACCATAGATATATTCTTACATAGAATGTTGCCTAACATCTAGTTTCATATGCATATCCTTTACAATTTTAGATGAGAGATATACTTCATTGTAGTTATTGGTTTAGTCTCATAGGCCATATTGGCATTTTTGAGATGCTAATATGCTCTTCTTTTCCTCCTCCTCCTCCTTCTCTCTCTCTCTCTCTCTCTCTCTCTCTCTCTCTCTCTCTCTCTCTCTCACTCTCTCTCTCTCTCTCTCAAGTCCATACACATGCATTTTGTTAACAATCAACCAATGAGTTGTTAGCAACCATGTATAGAACAAGTAATGAGTTGTTAACAATCATATAGAATGAGTAGTATCATTCTAAGTAGCCAAGAAAAAAAATAAGGGCAGGAGATCATCGTAGGGAATCCTATCCCCATGAATTGAGTTGGAAAGAGCATACCCATTGAATGTGGATAATAGGATACAAAGACATGCTCAATTTTGTCAATGAACCTCTAATTCCCAATGTGATTTCTCTTCTATTCTCTTGTGTGACATACATTTGTATATTCATATGTAATACTAGTCAATAAGATCCACTGCTCTTTGTCTAGCAATTGCCTTTTCTCATGCAAAGAATCTTGGAGTATAATAGTAAAAGTGGATACAATATCTTCCAAATTTATACATGAGGTTAACAAAAAAATAGTAGGATTGTATTAAACTACATTAGTGTAGTTTGCTAGGCCAAAGGCTTTTGGCATGATGTAGTATGCTTTAGCCTTGGTCTTCTTTTAATCATAAACCTAGACATGTAAATGGACTTTATATTTCATGTGATGAGTTGGTTTTATGGTTGTAATAGGTGTAGACTGAGAGAGAGGCATTATTCTTGGTTCTTGATCATGTTTTGTAAGTGAGATGAGAGTACTATTGAAATGAAAACATGATAGTTTGCATCTTGATCTTTGTGCCTAATCTCTGGTATTCTTGGTTGTCATATTCATTCTCTATTCTCTTTCTATGGTTGTATGATGGTGTATATGTCTCATGGATATAGTTCTTGATGTAGTTTTGCAACAGTTTGTTGTAATTGTTGCAACAATTTTATATAAGTTTGTTATAATTCATGCAATAGTTTTGTAGTTTGTTATAATTCCTCAAGTAGTTTGTTGTAATACCTACATGTAGTAGTAATGCAAGCCTTTCATAAGATTTGTATAGAGTAAGAGCTACAACACTTTGAAAATCTTGCCTATGATGTCTTATACCTCTAGTTTGGATTTCATACAAAAACAAGATTGTTTCATGGTTGAATTTTGATGTCCTTGCAAATCTTGAAGTAGTGAAGTCCAGAGAATTGAGGAAAATATTAAAAAAGAAACAACAAAGTTTCAATTAAATGGACGAGAAGGAGGAGGATATTTAACTTTGGATGAGGAAAGTGACATATTATCCACAAAGACTTTTCAAGATGCAAGTTTCCAGGATGCAAGTGTCCTTATAGGAGTAGTGACAAACATTGTTCTACATAGATCCCAAAACTTAATATTGTGGATTCAAGAATTCCAATTTAGTGGAATGTTAAGGGTCAAAGAAGATTTAAGAGCAATAGAAGAGGCTGTAGTTTGTTGAAGATGTAACATGAGATGAAAAAGGGAGACAATGGTATTGTGCATATGGGACCTTGTAGGTAGATAAGGAAAAACAAAAAAGCAAAGCAGTAGGCAAAGTGGTATATTGAATACTAACAAGAGAGGGTTGCTAAAGAGAAACAACATTAAGATCAATGTCATTATATCCATTCGCAATAGATCTATGTTCTTTAGAAGTGGGATCGCGTATGGAAGAAGAACATGGCCATATAAAGGATCCCAATAAATAGTACAAAGGAATGATTAGCTAGGTGATCAAGAGGATAAGTTATGCATTCAAGAATATGTTGTTTTCATGTTTGACAAGCTTGAGGATTATGATTTTCACAATGAAGTCATTATTACAGATGATTTTCTTGGTTCTCTTAATTGATTTTAAGGAAGATAATGTAGCTAACGAGTTGGATTCCAATGAAGCAGCTTTGTAAGCACGTGAAGTGCTACTACCTCATAGTGCGAACTTCACCATCTTTGGATGTATTTGTTCAAGATATTGATGTTTCCAACACACGAGATAGTATTTTAGGTCATTACATTATTTAGTTCAAAGTGTGGATTTGCTAAAGATTGATGTGAGGTCTATGCTATCAATCAATCTCCAATTGAATCATTGTATTACTTCTGAGCTTAAAAAGCAAAGGAATGCAATAGAAATTGTAGTAGCCAAAGCTCTGTGTGTCATTAATTAGCTTCCGGGAAGATAAAATATTTCTATAACAAGAGGTTTCTGAATTGAAGAATTTAATGGATTTGCGAGTTTCTCATTGTTTTGAGGTTATTAATGCTCTTGAGAAAGTTATTTTGCAAAAGAATAATGAAATTACTAATTTGCATGCTTAGTTGGTATTTTCTCATGATTTAACTCAAGATGTTATTTTTAAGGATGTATATGCATTGGATAATTAGATTAATGTTGTTCTGGTTCATATGGATATTTTTGATTTTTTTGCGAAATCTAATCAATTTATTAGCGAATTTGGAACAAATGGAATTATGCAAGTGTCAAAAGTGAATATCTATGCAGGTGATGTTATATTAGGAATGGTTGATTCATGTCGATCGATTTTTGAGCATGATAGTGATGATTTTGAATGAGCTAGATGATACTAGCAAAAGTATGTTAGAGTTCTCTATATCAAGAAGTGTTCAGGTCCTTTACTTGCAAAGTCATTTTTTAGGCTTGTAACATATTTAAATATTTCAAGAATTTTTATGTTTACAAAAATTGTCAGCTTTACAGGATGGATCATGTAGGAAGATCCATAGGAACATGCATTCTTGCACTTCCTACAATAGAAACTTGCATTCCTGTAGTTCTTGCAACAAAAACCTAAATTCCTATAGTGGCAAGAAGTGTTACAACAACTTTAAAACAACAAATATAGTAGCAATATGAAGATCAATAGTTTTAGCAATCTAAATATAGACCTAAAAATCAATAGATGTGGGTTATATTAGTTTGGATTGATGTTGATAAAGACTTTGCAGATGATGTAGATTGAAGTTGTGTAAGATAATGATGCAAATGTTGGAGTGATTGATGTGGCTACTCTTTACCATTGGAGTAGCGATCTACTTATTAAGTCATGGTTTTATATCTTTATTCTCTATGATATATTGTGTGTCATTGTACTTGATGGGTTCCTAGCCCTAGCATATTACACTAAAATGGAATGTTTCTATGTATGATGATTTTCCTCAATGATTGGACATGGATTCCAAAGCAACATGATGCAATCATCCTTGGTATGCAACATAATTTCAATTTTTCAAAGATGGATTAAGACTTCCATGGAAAAGAACAAGAGTTTTATGCATGCTGTCTCTAATATATATATATGAAAATAAAATGTTTTTGAGTTGTTCTTCTATGTTTTCTTGTTTGGATTTGGATTCTACATGGGTTGGTGGTATTTATAAGTCTCTCATGGGCCTCTGGACTATAGGAGTGGCTAAGTTGGATATTGTTCATATATTGCAAAAGCAATTACATGAGGAGAAGGAAAAAAATGATGTATTGTAGGTAGACTTGAAGAGGGTTAAGGACATACATGATCATGCTATAGTTGATCTCAATAAATAGTTGGACGACCATACTATTGTGCTTCATCAATGTAAGGTTTCTTCACTGTTGTTTAAAGGAATGGACTACAAGCATGCAAGAAAAGTTTCAAGTTGAAATTCAAGTGGTCACATAGGATAATGACCACTTGAGAGTAGAGAGAGTTTTATTAGGTGCACGACTTTAGCCTTTATTGAAGATTGAGAGATAGATGTTACATGACAGGGATGTAGACTAGATGGTTTGGTTTTTATATAGGAAGATGCAAACATGATGAAGTCTACTTTGTCTCTATATACACACAATCAATGGTAGGGTATTGATGGTAGAATGTCACAGGTCATAGCTCTGCTATATAGATTGATCAAACAAGGTTTTGTAAATGGGAATTTGGAAGCATTGATTGAGGAAAAGACTAACTTGCTAGAAAGAGTGGATGGAATGCAAGTGGAGTATGATAGGATGTTGAAAATGCTTTCTACTTTGCAAGAGGAAAAATGAGCTAATCAAGAGGGCATTGCAAGACTTTGGATATTTTAAAATTGGATATCGATGAGTCTCTTTTAGACTAGCAGGTTAAAATTTGAGTTGACAAGTGATAAGATCCATGTCATGGATATGCATTGACTATCTTTGTCTACTAATGAGATACAACATAAAGATCAACCTCGTACTTATTCACTTTCTACTTTTGATTCTCATGTAGTTCATGAACACTCTAGCTCATAAATGGGCTTTCTATCAATTATGCTATTTACCATCATCATGACATATGTATGCCTTTTGTTTTGTGGACGGTTTTTAGAGTGGGTTATGCAACCAGGTCAATGGGTTATGAACATACTAGAGGGGCTTTGTTCACGATTACTTTGTGGCTCATTGTGAGGTAGAATGCTTTGGATGGGATATAGAGGTACTCTCTAGATTGATCCAATTATGAATAAAGCATTTAGCTTAGACTAAGGGTTCAAATATTGGCTATGGTTAGCTAACCATTAGGTTGTGCCGAGTGTTAGGGCATAGACTTTGACATGATATTTGATAGTATGATTTAGGATTAGTCTTTCTTTAGTCATAGACTTATATATGTAAATGGCATTTATACTTCGTATGATGAGTTGGTTTTATGGTTATAATAGACATGTCCTTAGAGTGAGAGGCATTATCCTTGGCTCTTAACCGCACTATGTAAGAGAGATGTGAGTACTCATAAAATGAAAAACATGATAGTTTGTGCCTAATCTCTGATTATTCTCTATTCTATGTTATCATACTCATTGTGTATCCTCTTTCTATGGTTCTATAATGGTATTTATGTTTCATGGATGTAGTTTTGCAATATTTTGCTGTAATTCCTTCAAAGCAGTTTTGTAGTTTGTTGTAATTTCTCATGTACTTTGTTATAATACCTACAATAATAATGTTGTCCTACCATACATTTTGTAAAGATTAGGGACATAATGTAGTTCAGACTTGCAACTTCAACTTCTCCTTTGCATTGATATATGTAACATTTCAAGGGTTGCAAGTTCTCATTCAAATTCAAGGGCTCCAAATAACTAAGGCACACTCTCCAACATAATATTGAGTCCTTTTGATATTATTACACTCATAAAATTAGGAACTTGAGATGTCACATATTTATTGTTGATTTGGGTTTTTTACAACCCGGATTACTACCACAAAATTTGGCCAAAACCCCTATTAAGAGCTTACCATATCACTTTGGGTTTACTCTTCAAGCACTAGGTATGCTACATTGCTTCTCGATTATAATAACTCTAGTAAATGGGGGGAACAAGTTCTTAGGAGGCATGTCAATGTAAAGGGTAAAAGGGATGGTTATCTTAGTGAAGATGAAAATGGATTACACCTAGGAGTTGAGTGAGTGCATAGATTTTTCAAAGGACTAGCCTCCAACTACACATGGGCTCCGCCTGCATCACTAAGATTTAGAATCTATCACTATCATTAGAGGACACCTCATCCTAGCACACAAGTCAATATCCACATCACGGTGTCATTTGGATCTTACACAAAAGCTTACAAGCATGGACCCCTTTTGTCACATGCTTATATGTATTTATATATATATGGGAAACTAAAGTCAAAGCAGCTTTTGGAAGCCGTTTTTTATAATCTCAATAACTCCCAAGAAAAATCAAATTTCAAGAAAATTCTCACGTTACCCAATCGGTTTCGACTTGGTCTACAAAGTTGCAGAATAAACTTTTTTCAGATTCTTCACGGATTTGAAGTTACAAAGGCGCAGACTGTCGGCTACATGCAATTTGCTTCTCTTTCACCACACCAACTTTCCATTCTATCCTTCTTGTAAATATATTATAATATATATTATAATAATGTGCTTTGGGCACCCATCTCTTGTAATCTAGCTCCCTTTCTCTATTTTGTCTACAACCACACTTGGCTTCTTGCATGATGACCAAGGTGGGGACTTGTCCCATCCACTATTCTCCATATTTTCAAAGATGCCATACATCATCTAGGATTATGTTAATAAAAAAGATTAGCTTAATCTAATCCCTTATGGAGGCTATATAAAGAGTCAATGGAGAATGAAGAGGGGGAAATAAGGACAATGACAAGCCCATGAGAGCACTCTAGAATACCCTCATGCTAGTCCATCTCTTTGAGGTGAGCTATGAGTGAGTTCTTTTATTATGTAGCATAATGACAAGCTTCCTCTACCTCTTCTCCTCTTGTCTCCCTCTCCTCTCCTCTCATCTCTCTCTCTCATATTCCAATATGGTGTCTAGTACATATATTCTCTCTTGTAAATTTGTGTCTTGGTTCTCTTGATTCTCTTTGAGAAAAGGGATGTCTTAGCCCATCCTCCCTTTGGCTAGGTGGTGCCCCTCTTTGGTTCTCTTAGTGAGGACTGGAGGTTGGATGGGTAAGAGGCAACCCATTCATCATTTTAGTCCTCATTTTTGGTGCCCCCACTGAGGACATTCTCAACCACAATTCTTTACCTCCTTATGTGAGACGATACAACACATGATGGTGATCCTCTACAACAAGTGTCCCAAGTGGCTCTTCTCCAATGCCTTCACCAACTTTTTTTGAAGCTGGTCGAATTCCACGACTCCCACAATGGTCTCCCAAGGAAGCCTAAGAAAGGAAGTATGCCTATCAGATGACGGCACGTATGCGGGTAAAATGTGTTCACCTTAGAAATTCCATTCTCTCACAAGGAAAAAAATCATGTTGCCATAAATTGCTAGGTTCTCATAATTGTAGTGAGTGTTTTGCAAATGAAGGGCCTTCCGAGAGGTCCTCGTCTCCAAATCATCAAATCCCTCTCTCTCTCTGGCGTAATCCACATCAAAGGAGGACAACTATGCATGAACGGTGTGGAGTTTTGTAGAAGTGCAAAGTATGAAGACTACCTTCAACTGTTGTTAGGTCGAAGGTTGGGTGTGGTTGAAAAGGTGGCCATCACACCTTATGAAATATATGTCACCGAGGATGGACACACTAAGGCAAGAACAATCATTGGTGAGCAAATTCTTTGTATAGCAAAGTTGGTGGGTTCCAGAAAGAAACACTCTTGGAAAAATCCTTCATAATTCAAGAAAGTGCATTTTCTCTACTCCCTTAAGTAGTCTCCACTCATGAATAATAATAATGGCCCGAATTTTTACACCTTCCACTCTATATAAAACATCCGAGTTAATCTATGCATCAATAGGAAGATTTTCTTCCAGTAGTGTCTTGTCATGTACTTTGGGACTGAAAGATTAAGGGAGATTCTTGTATCACCAGAACCTATAATCTTCCCAATGCTAGACTATAATGCATCCTTCAATATACATGTCTTTATCTTATTATAATAGTTTCTCATGAATCACCACGAGTTGTATGGACCTATCCGTCCACTTGCTATGCAAACTGTGCATATTGTAGCCGGTACAAAGCTTAGATTCCAAGGCATTATTAGAAGCATACTGGGGCCTAGACATCTTGCTGAAATCAATGCATCTATGAACCCATTCATCCTTCCCCTCATAAAATACAACTTAAGTTTAGATGTGTTCATCTTCGTACTCTACTAAGGCAACATGGTATTTTTAAGTTTTTTTGGGCACAAAGGGGAGAAAGCTCTAGACTTTTTGGATGACTTAGAAATGGCCTTCCTAGTCACAGGCCGGGATGATGAAGCAACCAAAGTACGGGCCTTCTCTTTAGTTCTAAAGGGTGATGCTCGAGTATGGTATCAAGCTCTCCCGGAGGCTACAAGGGGTAATTGGGAGGATCTCAAGACCGCATTCATGCACAAGTACCAAGATATAGAGCCACATGAAGATATTTGGAGACATCTCTTAGATATTCGCCAAACCGTACCAGGGGAGTACCAAGCCTATGAAGGCATGTTTATAAAATTGTGGGATAAATGGACAACCTCCTTAGCCGAGGGAGAAAGAGTACCTGATTGCCTTAAGAAAGATTGTTTTCTAGCCGGACTTCATCCTCTACTAAGGGAGAAGGTCAAAGGAAAGTTTCCCACATCCTATGAAAAATCAGTCACTTATACCAGGGAGAAAGATAGAAAATTGAAGTATCAAGCCCAGTTGAAGGGGGGAGTTGAAGCCCATGCAGGTTTTACCAACCATGCCAAGGCCTAGAGAAATAGCAGAGGCCCCACCTAAACCGGAGATACCACAGCAAGAGCTCCTACAATGCATTACTAATCAACTTGAAAGCCTTTCGTTAAATTTGGTGCAAGGAGTACGGCCCCCTTCCCTCATAAATGAAGGCAATCGAGGTCCAAGGAGACAAGAAAGAGAGCATGTTTGCTATAATTGTGGGGAGACTGATGATATGTACTTTTGCCCTCATCCTAGGCGTTTTTCAGGAAATGGGTTCCAACCAAGGAGGGGACAACAAGTGACACCACCCAGGGAAAGGTTTGTTCCACCGAATCCAAGGCCTCCACCACCGGTTCAAGTTCTCCAGTATCATCGATCACTTGTAGAGGTGCCGCCCTTGCCTGTCCAGCCGCCAGAGAATCATGATGTCAGGATAATTAATTTAGATGAGAGTGATGTCAAAGGGAAGGCCAAAGTAGTAGAGGTTGAAGCAATGCCGGTGAAGAAAGCCCGTAGAATTGAGAGAATGGAGCCTACACCACCAAAGGAGGTTGAAAATATGGAAGAGGAGGCAGAGTCATCAATGGCTGCAAAGACATGCAACAGTAAAAAGAGGAGGGCTCGCTCACGCCGACACATTGAGCCAGATGATTTTTCCCTAGGCAAAGGTACTAGAGCTTATGATTTGCTTGCTGATGTGAGGAATCAAGGGCTAAAAATTTCATGGCCACAATTACTACATCTATCTCCAACAGTGTGACGATAATGGTCAAAGATGGTAAGCATTAGATCCATGAAGAATAGACATGTGAATGCAATCCAGACTAGAAAGATGAAAGATATTGTGCCTCTAGTGGAAGTTGAAATCAATGGGCAGAGAGTGTCAAAGAACATTTGTGGATGGAGGTGCAGAGATTTGTGTCATGACGAAAAAGTTGATGCATCGTTTGGGATTAGAGATAAATGAAACTACTAAATTTGGGGCCAAAATGGCAGTAAATTGTTTGGGAGTTATAAAGAAAGTCAAGATAAAGGTGTGTGGAGTGTAATTGGAGCTTGACATGTATGTGATGCTAGTGAAGGGGGACGGCTATCCGCTCATTCTCGGGCGACCATGGCTAATGGGGATGAAAGCCAGACAAGATTGGGAGACAGGGGCTTTAGAGCTAAGGCCACAAAAGGGGCTGCATAAAAAATGGAAGAGCACTATCTACAACATGAAGGAGGGCCGACAGGAGGATCTTGTGTTAGAGACCACCGCTGATGAATGGAGTTCCAGCGAGGGTTGGTCATCTATGACAGAGGGAGAGTCTTCTAATGAGGAGGAAGAAAGCTCTCTAGAAGTGGCGGGGATTACATTAAAAGGGCCTTCTAGTAGTGAAATTCCACAGCAGTTTCCAAAGGTCGAGAAGGAGGGGTTAGAAAAAATGTTAGCTAAGGATCTATCAGTTGAGGAGAAGGCAACCTACATGGAAGTGGTGATAAAACACTTTGCACTTTTTATTTGTGATTATGAACACATCACAGGTGTGACAGTAGTACAACATCACATTAATCTAAAAGAGGGAGCACGGCCAGTGGTGTAGCGACTATGATGATTGGGAGTAGTTCAACAAAACGCTCTACTCACTAAGGTGCAACGACTTTTGAAGGCAGGCTTCATCTATCCAATAGGGGACTTAGAGTGGGTTTCACCTGTGGTGGTGATACCCAAGAAGAATGGAAAATGGAGGATTTGTGTGGATTACAAGCCGCTAAATGCTGCAACAAAGAGAGATTGCTTTCCTCTTCCCTTTCAGGATGAAATACTCAATGAGGTGGCCGGGCATGAGAGATACACTATTTGTGATGGGTATTCAGGTTAAATCCAGATCCGAATAGCTGAGGAGGATAAACAGAAGACCACCTTTATTACACCTTGGGGTTGTTTTGCTTACAAAGTAATGCCATTTGGATTAACAAATGCCCCAGCTACCTTTCAATAATTCATGAATTATGTCTTCCAGCCATATTTTGGGAAATCCATTAGGATCTTTATTGATGATTTTTGTATTTATAGTTCTAAGGCTCTACATCTAGGGAAGGTGGATAAAGCTTTCAACCGCCTTGCACAAATGGGGGGACAGTTAAACCATGAGAAGTGTCACATTGGCGAAAGCAGTGTAACTTTGTTAGGGCATGTCGTAAGTGAGAGGGGCATTGAAGCAGATCCAAACAAAGTTAAGGCCCTATTGGCGGTGCCATCACCATCTTCTATGAAGCAACTAACCTCTTTCATTCAGAAGGTGCGATATATGGGGCGGTTCATTCATCTCCTCTCCCAATTAATATTTCCACTGCAACAGTTAACCCACTCTGAGAAGGCTCTTAGCATCCTTCCTATAATTTTACATCCTTGCTGGGATCAAGAGTTTTTTGTCAACCCGAGTTTTGGGGAAGATGCTCTAGGGGCAGCACTAATACAAAAGGATGCTAAAACTGGCCTAATGAGACCGGTTTACTTTTCTAGCAGAGTAATGACATCATCAGAACGAGAGTACAAGATGGTGGAAGTGATGGCTTTGTCTCTAATGTTTGCTGTAAGAAAGTTTTGTCCTTATCTTCTCCCTAGGCTGTTCACAGTGATCACGACAGAAGAGCATTTTTCCTATGCCTTACAGCACATGGATGTTTCAGCCAGAATCACTAAGTGGATGATACAACTCCAAGAGTTTGACTACACCTTCAAGGTGGAGGATTCTACTCGAGCTTGCCTAGCTGATTTGTTGACCCATAGATGTCATTAAAAGAAGAAAAAAGAGAAGGAAAAGGTAAAAGAGGAGACACCTCCTTTTGATGAGCCGCCACGTGTGGAGAATGCCCATGCCCTCTACTTTGATGGGGCATACAAGCGTATTAAAGATAGAGCGGCAGCAGGAATAGTGGTGTTCAATCCCGAAGGTGACAAACTTTATGGAGAAGATATCAGCTTGGAGGATGTCCATTCTAACAATGAGGCAGAATATCAAGCCTTGCTTTTAGGTTTGAGGTGGTGTCTCTCACATGGTGTTACTCGACTTAATGTTTTTGGGGATTCTATGCTAATTGTTAAGCAAATGAAAGGAATTTGGGCTTGTAAAAATGATAACTTAGTAGTGAAAATGAGAGAAGCTAAAACTCTCATGAGAAAGCTACAGAAAGCCCAAATCTATTTTGTGCCAAGGCACACAAATGGCGACGCAGATGCTCTAGCAGTTGAAAAATTGAAAGAGGTAATGGTGGACATCATTACAGTAAAGCTTCCCTTGTTTCAGGGTAAGTTTCAACTACAAGATGTGCTTTATTTTCTTGAGCATGGTGAGGCACCTACACATATGAGTAAGAGTGAGAAAAGGTGGTTGGCTACTAAGGCCACTAAATACCGCTTGATAAATGATGTATTGTATTGCAAAGGAAAGGATGCAATGCTTAAAAGGGTGCTAACATCAAAGGAGATTATGGATGTGATTAAGAGCTGCCATGAGGGGGTTTGTGGCGGACATTTTGCTCAAGAAATAACCAGCAGGAAGATTCTCCAAGCTGGTTTTGTGTGGCCTAGTCTACATCGAGATGTGCAACATTGGTGCCGCACTTGTGACGATTGCCAAAAGGCCGGACCAAGGAAGCTAGTGTACGAGGAACAAAATCCCATAACTATATATGGCCCATTTGAGAAATGGGGGATTGATGCAATAGGGCCACTCCCACGAACTCAATCTGGCA
Organism: Lygodium microphyllum; assembly: GCF_053477565.2. Classification (NCBI taxonomy): domain Eukaryota; kingdom Viridiplantae; phylum Streptophyta; class Polypodiopsida; order Schizaeales; family Lygodiaceae; genus Lygodium; species Lygodium microphyllum. Next base: position 129,330,685 of record NC_141159.1, read on the forward strand.
ATGAATACATCATAATGGGTGTGGACTACATGACGAGGTGGGCAGAGGCTTCAACTAGTAGGATCACAGCCCAAGAAGTGGAAAAATTTGTGTTTGAAAATATTTGTTGCAGGTTTGGTACGCCTTTGGAAATTATCTCTGATCGGGGTCTTGGTTTTAGGGCGAACCTAGTAGGGGAGCTAATGGAAATGCTAAAAATCAAGCACAGGCATTCTACTCCCACTACCCACAGTGTAATAGTTTGGTCGAAAAAGTGAATGGGCTGATTTGTAAGATAATTACCAAGTAGGTACATATGCATCCCAAACACTGGGATAAAAAATTGAGTGCAGCTCTTTGGGCCTACAGGACTTCATTTAGAACCTCACTTGGCTATACTCCATTTCACCTCGTCTATGGCCAAGAGGCTTTGCTTCTTATAGAGGTGGAACTGGCCCAGTTTGCATGTTTTAGTAGCCAGTCAAGAGAAGAATCAAGATAAGGAGTTAGAGGAAAGGATATTGGATCTAGAGAGGCTGGAGTTAGACATAGAAGCAGCAGTCCAACACTATTCCATGTAGGCTGAAGAGAGGAGGAAGACATTTAATAAGAAGCTGGCTAGCAAACACATAAGGGAAGGATCACTTGTGCTACGCTATGATAACCGCTTTGATAACAGAAAGGATGCTAAACTTTTTTCAAGTGGAAAGGGCCATTCATGGTCATAAGGAGATATCCAAATGGCAGCTATAAGCTAGGTGACATGGATGGGAAGGTTCACAAGACAAGGGTAAATGGATGGCGACTGAAGCCTTATTTTCAAAGAAATATGAACACTTTGGAGCAGTCATTCAATGAACAGCCACAAATGAGGGGGTGCAGTCCTCCTTGCTCTATTGGACCATCATTAGCAAGCTAGAGGCATGAATGCTTCTAGCCTAAGGGGAGGGCTAATGATTCGGGTTTTTTACAACTCGGATTAGTACCGCAAAATTTGGCCAAAACCCCTATCAAGAGCTTACTATATCACTTTGGGTTTACTATTCAAGCACTAGGTATGCTACATTGCTTCTTGAGTATGATAACTCTAGTAAATGGGGGGAACAAGTTCTTAGGAGGCATGTCAATGTAAAGGGTAAAAGGGATGGTTATCTTAGTGAAGATGGAAATGGATTACACCTAGGAGTTGAGTGAGTGCATAAATTTTTCAAAGGACTAGCCTCCAACTACACATGGGCTCCGCCTACATCACTAAGATTTGGAATCTATCACCATCATTAGAGGACACCTCACCCTAGCACATAAGTCAATATCCACATCATGGTGTCATTTGGATCTTACACAAAAGCTTACAAGCATGGACCCCTTCTGTCACATGCTTATATGTATTTATATATATATATATGGGAAACTAAAGTCAAAGCAGCTTTTGGAAGCCGTTTTTTATAATCTCAATAACTCCCAAGAAAAAGAAAATTTCAAGAAAATTCTCACGCTACCTGATCGGTTTCGACTTGGTCTACAAAGTTGCAGAATAAACTTTTTTCAGATTCTTCACGGATTTGAAGTTACAAAGGCGCAGACTGTTGGCTACATGCAATTTGCTTCTCTCTTTCACCACACCAACTTTCCATTCTATCCTTCTTGTAAATATATTATAATATATATTATAATAATGTGCTTTGGGCACCCATCTCTTGTAATCTAGCTCCCTTTCTCTATTTTGTCTACAACCACACTTGGCTTCTTGCATGATGACCAAGGTGGGGACTTGTCCCATCCACTATTCTCCATATTTTCAAAGATGCCATACATCATCTAGGATTATGTTAATAAAAAAGATTAGCTTAATCTAATCCCTTATGGAGGCTATATAAAGAGTCCATGGAGAATGAAGAGGGGGGAAGAAGGACAATGACAAGCCCATGAGAGCACTCTAGAATACCCTCATGCTAGTCCATCTCTTTGAGGTGAGTTATGAGTGAGTTCTTTTATTATGTAGCATAATTGCAAGCTTCCTCTACCTCTTCTCCTCTTGTCTCCCTCTCCTCTCCTCTCATCTCTCTCTCTCATATTCCAATATGGTGTCTAGTACATATATTCTCTCTTGTAAATTTGTGTCTTAGTTCTCTTGATTCTCTTTGAGAAAAGGGATGTCTTAGCCCATCCTCCCTTTGGCTAGGTGGTGCCCCTCTTTAGTTCTCTTAGTGAGGATTGGAGGTTGGATGGGTAAGAGGCAACTCGTTCATCATTTCGGCCCTCAATTGTCTATGTATAAATTAAATGTTGTAAATATTACAAAGTTATCATTTTTTCTCTCGATGGTTTCTATTACATTCTTTCCTTACATCAAGGCTTTATTACATTTGTCATTATTCATGCTATCAAAACAAGCAAGTGGAACATGGTGAATGGTTATTTCACATAAAGCAATATGTAGAAAGAGAATTGATTTACATGGCCTTTATTATTCAAATGTAGGGATTGTTGAGATTAAAATAGTACATGATTTATTTCCTAGCTCTCCCAACCTCGACCTTAATGACATTTGCTTGCTAGGCTTCATAGTTTGTATGAAAGAGAACTTGGATCTTTACAATGAGCTTCTACCATAGTTGACAGGTTTAAAAATAATAAACATAAGTTGCCAATATGGGTATCAAAGATCAAGTTCCTTATTTTGTGGTTGGAATTTATGCTTTGTTCAAACTTACGTACAAGTTCTTCTCCTTATTTACTCATGTGCATCAACTTCTTCTTTAACTTTGCCTTTCTTTGACTTTTGTTGTCTGACTCCATATACAATTAGAATGATCCCCCTTGCTAAGTCGTGTTGGTCTCTTGTTGTGCAAAGTGGTCATTAGGGATCGTGGAAAGGTTAGCAACAAAGGTGGGGTAGTGGTCATTGGATACCACCATAATGAGTTTGAGTGCTCTCCTAGGGGGTGTGTCTACCCAATCAAGTGAGGGTATCATGGGCGAGTGCATGATTGGGAAATGGTTCTAGTACTAGATGAGTCAAATCTCCCAAATTAGGTTCCATCCTTAAGGAGCTAATCAATGAGTGGTTAAGCTACTATGTAGTAAGTTATCTTCCAAGAAAGATGGGGGTGACTTGCTCTTAGACTAGGAGTGGCACAAGGGCTAGAGGGTGAGAGAGTGTGGCTAGTTGAGGTTATAGGCCAATCTTGTGAGAATCTTGAGAGCCCCCAAGTGCAATGAGTGCTAAGTGCTAGGCAAAGGATGGAGCATTTTCTCTTTATTTTGTTAATTTTTCGTGCTTTTTTCAAAATTTGAATCATTCTTATGTTTTTTGATGTTGATGTATTTGTTACTAGTAGGGAGTGGCTATAGATGGCTAGGCGTGACAAGGAAGGGGAGTGTCAGTGAGAGATGAATGGGAGCATGTAGAGAACCAAGTCTCATTCATATCCTACAAGACTTCAAGGCAATAGGTTTGAAAAATGAGGGTATGAAAGTAGAGTAGCACTATGGCTAGTGGGCCAATATTGGCATAAATGTCAAATAAAAGAGGAGAGGGATGATATTTGAAGATGATGGAAGGAGTATGGAGGAGAAGGTATAGAGATAGTGAATTTTGGTGTGTGAGGTAGGGGCAAGGTAATTGGTGAAGTTGGGAACAAAGAGGGAAGGAAGTTTCATAACTAGAAGAGGTAAGGGTATAGATTTACGGAATGAAGATGGAATAAAACGACTTTGATTGAATCTTCAAAATTTGAATTGAATTGTTTGGAACCAAAGTTACCATTATTTGGGAATTTTTGTGGAAACTTGTCTCGTTCGCAAATTTTGTCTTTAGTGTCATGGGCCAAGGAAATTGCATCTTCAAGGGTTGTTGGCTTGAACATATTGACTTTCGCATAAAAATGTCCAAGTAGGCCAGACATAAACTTGCATTTATGAGTTGCTTCAGGTACATCTTCGAGCATATGTAGTTGCAATAGGGCATTCCAGAAATGTTCATTGTATTGGGAAATAGGTTTGCGATCTCTTTGTTGTAGAAGATCCCATTGCTTGATGGCTTTTTCGTGGAATTGGGGAGGAAGGAAGTTCTGCAAAAAATTCTTTTGGAAAGTCTCCCAAGTAGTGGGACAATCAACGCTCTTGCGGACCACAGTCCACCATAAAGATGCTCGGTCAACTAAATGGTTAGTGACACATTTAATTTTGTCTTTCTCAGCATATGTTTCTTTATGGAAATAATCATCAAATTGACTGAAAAAAGCAAGTACAATATTTCCATCACGTGATCCATTGAAAGTACGAAATTTGAAGTTTCTTTTACTTATCTTTGTTTCTTTGCGAATGGATTGGGCTTCAAGTGTCGCATCGATGGTACGTCTTATAAGATCTTCAGGTTGCGATCCATCTTGGTCGGTTGTGGATCATTGTAGATTGGCCAATTGAACTTGCAAAGCTTGTCGGGCTATTTGTTCCTCTTGTAGCTGCATCATAATCAAATCCAACTTTTGCTCCATTGTTGGTTTGGGTAAATCACCTTCAACCATAAGATCTTTCATAGTTTGATCAGTGTTCCTGCAAAATTCTAAAATACCTCACACATTCGAAACCTTGTTAGCGGGATGAGCGTGTCAAGATTGTGGGAGAGAAGGAAGGAGTCTCACTTGTAGCTTTCTTGCTTGCACAATGGGAGAATACACACACAGGTGGAGGTTGAAAACAATTTTCCTCTTCTTAGTTGTGTAAGCCAAAAAGAACTCTAGTACAAAGAAATAGAAGAACCCTATATATGGGTCTCAAACCAAACTCAACTAACTAGGGTGGCATACTAATTGAGCCACGAACTAGAGTAGATAAGGATAGCTGTCATCTAGCTATTATTCATGGGCGGTGTACCAACTGCATCTACAGCTAACAAGTCGGTGACATAAATGCACAACGGTCACCCTGGCATATCATGAGTGGAGCTCGACATCTCAACACTCCCCCTCGAGCTCAATCCCAATTCCTGCACACTAAGCAGGTCTCTGAACTTGCGCAGCTTCTCTGCGCCCAATGCCTTCGTAAATATGTCAGCTACCTGATCCTCTGTGCTGACATAAACTAGATCAATAAGACCTAGTAAAACCCTCTCCCACACATAGTGATAATGCACCTCAATGTGCTTTGTTTTAGCATGATAGACTGGGTTATTTGCCAAGTGTATACTACTCATGTTGTCACAATAAATGACAACTGGCCCATTTGCAGGCTGATGCATATCATAAAGTAGCTTATGCAACCAAGCTATCTCACATGCAGCCATTGCTGCACCCCTGTACTCAGCCTCTATGCTCGACAAGGCAACTGTAGGCTGTTTCTTGCTCCTCCAAGTGACTGCAGCACTCCCAAAAGAGAACACATATCCACTGGTAGATCGTCTATCAGAAATACTACTAGCCCAATTAGCATCAGTGTATCCATGCAACTGTATCTGAACCCCAGTCTCATAAAATAGTCCATACTCCAATGTGGACTTCACATACCTGAGTATACATCTAGCCGCATCCAAATACGATTTCCTTGGAGCCTGCATATACTGACTTACCAATCCAACAACATAGCTCAAATCTGGCTTGATAATAGTCATATAAATCAAACTTCCTACTATGCGTCTGCACATAGTAGGCTCTTCCAGAGGCTCACTTGCATCTGCGCTCAGCTTCACATTCTGCTCCAAAGGAACTGAAATAGGCTTACAGCCTGTCATCCCATATTTGGAAAGCATGTCCAATCCATACTGCCTTTGCAAGAGCCGTATCCCACTTGGTGATCTAATCACCTCAATGCCCAAGAAATAACGCAGCTCTCCCAAATCCTTCATCTCAAACTTCTGCTTCAATAGCATTTTCACATGAAGGATATCTTCATCATTGTCACATGTGATAATCAAATCATCAACATAGATGACAAGCATCATAATACCTTTCTCTATTTTTCTCACATAAAGTGAGAAATCTGCCTTGGAAATCTGAAAGCCAATAGTGACAAGATACTGTCCTATCTTGTCAGACCATGCTCTAGGTGCTTGCTTCAAGCCGTACAAGGCTTTCTTCAACCTGCAAACAAACTCAGGATGAACAGCATACACATAACCTGGTGGCTGCTCCATATAGACCTCTTCTTGCAAATCACCATGCAAGAAGGCGTTCTTTACATCCATCTGATATAAAGACCATCCCTTTGATGCAGCTATAGCAATGATTGCTCTTACAATTGCCATCCTTACAACCGGATTGAAAGTTTCTTCATAATCAATGCCATATGTTTGTGCATACCCCTTGACTACTAATCTTGCCTTGTATCTATTCACATAACCATTTGCATTGTGTTTCACCTTATAAACCCACTTACAACCAATTGCATTCTTATCTTTAGGCAAAGGTACCAATTTCCATGTAGCTTCCAAGGCATCCATTTCTTCATCCATGACTTTCTCCCATTTTTCTTTTCCCATGGCTTGCTCAAAAGAAGTGGGTTCTAGTTCCTATATCACTTTGACCATATAGGCATAGTGAATGGCTGTAAATCCATCATATTTCAGCCTATCCACAGGATACCTAGCTTTGGTAGACCTGTGCAAAGTAGGTTCACTCCCAGGTGCTCTAAAAAAATCCCTGGTCTTCCTTACTCCAGGTGTAACAATAGAAGGAATACCCAACTCATCATCAATGCTCTGTTCTGAGCCACTGGATTCACCATCCACATAAAAGTGACCTGCATTCACATCAAACATGGGCTGATCTACCTTCTCTTTTCCTTTTCGTGATACCTACATACCACTATCTGCATTGCTTTGAGAAGATTCTCTTGATCTCAATCTGCCTGTCCATGGCGAAGAATGTGAACCTAGAGGACGCTCTAGGTCCACTAATATCTTGTGACCTATGAATTCTATGCAGCATTACCATTTTGTGCATCTACATTATCAATCACATTTACTGGTTTATACCAGCTACTCATCTCATCAAAAACAACATCTCTGCTCACTGTAAACTTACGAGTAGAAGGGTTATAGCATCTATACCCTTTTTGCTGCAGAGAGTAACCAATAAAGATGCACTTCTCCGCTTTTGGATCCAACTTGGATCTCAACTCATCTGGCACATGAACATAGGCAATGCAACAAAAAATTTTCAAATGAGAAATATTTGGTTTCCTACCAGTATAGTACTTATTAACTACAACATCCCGCCATGGATTTCTACGAAGAAAGGACATCTCATCATTAGCTTACTCATTCCTAGGCGCTACAAAGTCAATAATGTGGACGTCCATCTCTATCCATTAGTTGATGAGCTCAAGATTTTGTGGGAGGAGGGGTTCGTCGTAGAAGATATTTCGAGATTCGAGGAGTGCTCAGGTAAGTAGGCTTCCATCCTCATTGGTGATATCTAACATAGCTCATTCAAGTTTGTGTTGACTAAATAGGGGTGTTGGGACAAGTTTGGTTATCTTAGGTTATCATGCATGTCCATTGTATGGGCCATAGTTAGACTCCCAAAGGTCACGAACCATGAAGAAGATGGTATATCAAGGACACACTGCTTTCTTGCTACAGGGTCATGAACTGAGGGAAGGATTTCTTGGATGACCTCCAATACGAATGAATGCCCACAAGCTGGTATGAGTTGAAAATGGTCCACACAGATTCACATCTAGACAAAACGTGACAGTTCTCAATTTTCTACGGGTTGTCGTATTGGACCCACTTATAGATCAACCATTTTTTGGATCCTATGCATATTTTCAAGAATGTGGGTAGCTTATTATGGGACCACATCAAAAGAAAGAGAGACACTGTATAGGCACGAATGGATTTGAAGGAGGTAGGAAATATGGAGGCTCATTAGTGCCACAATCGAGCAGTGATGGTTGCTTGCAACTACCTCGTGCTCCTTGGGTTTTGTCCACTAAAAAAAAAATGCATTATGAAGTAAATTATTAGGTCTATTGCACCCTGATAGATGATGTGTTCCCTTAGATTTGCTTTCTCCAAAGATGACCAACTAATAGGGCTAAAATTCCATGATTGGCATAAGATTCTTCATTTGTTGTAGTTTGTACGATTGATCGCGATCGCAGGATGCCTCACTCCAGAAATATGTGGGGCGATTTATAGGTTGTTGAATTTAGTGCAATGGGTCTCACAGAAGGAGATCAAGACATCCTCTATTGAGTTTGCAAGGTAGGAGCAGTGGAGACGGTCTGTCTCTTTGAGAAGTACCTACCCACCAGTATGCTCATGACACAAACTCACCTCTTGGTGCACCTTGTAGATGAAGTGGATATTGCGGGACTCGTCCATACGTGATGGATGTTCTTCTTGGAATGGTTTGTGAAAACCCTGAAAGGCTTTGTATAACAACGAGCTTTAAGGTCAGGCAAAGAGAAAATTCATAAACCTTGTTGAACTAAGGAAAGACTTTAAACTAGTTTACATAGCTAAGGACCTGAATGTGAAAGATGTGCAATGACATTGTGGCCTATTTGCCTATAATTAATCCAACCTTAAGGGTATTTAACCTCAAGTATTGGCACATACTATTTCTTTGAAATCGGATGCCAAGACTTTAAACTAGTTTACATAGCTAAGGACCTCAATGTGAAAGATGTGCAATGACATTGTGGCCTATTTGCCTATAATTAATCCAACCGTAAGGGTATTTCACCTCAAGTGTTGACAGATACTATTTCTTTGAAATCGGATGCCAAGCCTAGAACCAATGATCCTATCCCATGAATCCTTGCTACACATACCACATGAGAGAGGAGTTGAAGAACTTACCAAAAGTAGGATACATTTATGAGATTGAGCATATAGATTGGGTGTCACCCATTGTTGTGGTACTCAAGTAAAATGGGAATATTTGAGTATGCGTTAACTATAAGAAATTAAATAGTACAACCCAATGAGACCCTTATCAACAACTATTATACATGGACGATGATTAAACACATTGTAGAAAAGGAAGCTTACAACATTTTTTGGGCTCTAATCGTGTAAGTACACCCAAATGGTCAACTAATACCAAAATTGTGGACTATTTTCTTATGCTAGTGAACTAAGCAAAAGTTGTAGAATATTTATAGTTGAAAATATGTTCAAGCACCCGATTCATTTGTGTGTTATGCTCCTAGTTTTCTAATTGAAACACACTCCTAGCTGACTTTTCAATACCATACAAGACTTTGTGGCTATATGTTGAAAAGCTCCAATACTGTTTGCAAGCCACTTTGTCTTCGATTAAATATTCTTATAATTTATTATTACAATTACATGTGTATGTGTGTGTGTCTCCTTTTTTCCCCACCCCACTCCCCACACACATGCTTGCCCTCCCACTCTTGATGGATATTCTAGCCATAATTCTAAACATGTAAGCAAAATGTCCACAACTCTAAAAGAGGTACCACATACCTCATGAGCAACAATATCAAGAACAAGATATAACAACTTAATGGCTATAATAATATCTCATTTTTATGGGGCACTCTTTGGTATCTAGGCTAATGCAATGATTGTTGCTATTGGCCACTGAAGAGTAAGTAATGACGAGATCAAATATTAAGTTGTAGTCAAAGAGGGGAGAGGAAAATGGTGATGTTACAAGGTGTGACTCTCTTTTGTGGTGCTCATATGCATGATTCTAGTATTGCACAATGAAACTTCCCTATTCTTGTAGATAACAAAGCATGAAAATTTGGTTTACAAAGATGGAGTTGTAGTACATGTAATAAAATAGGAGGAATTATTATTATTATTATCTATTATTGGTAAAACTACGAGGATAGATCAAGCTACAAACAAGCCTTCTATTGGCTTTGAGTCTGGGACTACAAATTTTTTTATTCTTTTCCTTAAAATTGAGTTTCCATGTGTTCAATATCCCACTAATAATAGCATGCATTTGTGCAAAATTGGGCTATCATACTTATAGATGTAGTCTAGGTCTAAGTTTTATTTTTGGATATAAACTTCAAATCTTATTCATAAAATACAATATAGACGATAGATATCTCACTTATCTCTCAAAATTCAACATAGTTAGTAATGCATCAACATGTCTAAAGTAGAATATTAGATTTTACAAGGAGAATCTAATATATAAATATTAAAGTAATATTTTATTGCATTATGGTAAAGGGATTTAGACTTGTACCTAATACACATAAAACTTAATCGGTGCAAATAAAAAGGTCAGGCCTTCCCATGAGAATGAAAGTTAGTTTTAGTCTTCAATGAATTATTAGTTCAAAACAATTTATAAAAAAGGCAATAACAGTATGCTAAGAGATGTTGCCAAAGAGGAGGTTGTGGTGGATACAAGAAAGGTGCTAATAGGAATGCAATAGCAATTACAAGAAGAGATTAGATAATATAAGTCAAAGGAAGGGGGCTACTTCCATGAAATACTTGGATAGAGATAAGGCAAGTTCGCATTCAATTGATTACTTTCAATTGGTACCAAAGTTTGGCACTTATAAGCAACTCACAATTCACAATTTCATACAAAAAAAAAAAGACTAACTAACTTTTAAAGTCCATAGTAGTACCTTTGGGGGGAGGGGGTCACTCATGAAGATATATGTGTGTCACAAGAGTTCAACATAATGAATTTTTCAAATACCATTTTTTCACATGTTTACATCTAGAAGGATGACATGTAAAGGGGTTATTTACGGATTGAATAGAAAGGTGTGTTTTATTTTGAAAAAAAATAAAAAATAAGGTAATTACTTTCTATATCAATATTTTAGATCACTATGAGATTGCTAGTGAAAAGTGTAAGGGGAGAGGGGCACTCATAAAATAAGAAAATAAAGCTCATAGTAGCATTTTCATTCAAGATAATGGCCAACATGCAAAAACAAGACTTCTTAGGCTACTTTCAAAGTGTTGATGCCCATGAGTTCTTCATATATCATGTAGTCGATCAATGGTATCAACAAATATGTAATTGCATTGACTATGATAGAAGGGTGCATGATTTGACCTCAAAGATATTCATATTTGAAATTCAGAGCATATAAGAAAATATCATAAGGGAGAAAATAGCAATTTAATCTTCTATTCCACGTACAAAGAAGAAGCTATAACTAGTCATGGAGTTATGGAAAATCTACAAAGAGGGTGGGCCTATCCTGGCCCCACTAGCTTTGTATAATAGTTTTAAGAACCCATAGCTCAAAGAAGTCCTGTAATGAGCCTTTGTGATGATGAATACCCACAAGATGAGCATATAGTTCCATGTGAATTAAATGCTGCATAGAGAGCACATAGGCAATTGCATCAATCGGTGAATCAATAAGTGTTGAAGAAATTTAGTCACATAATCAACAAAATCCAGCTTACCCAACTATTAAGATTTTGTATGTGGATCAAATAAATCACACCTAACATTTAGGCCCATTAGATGCATAGGTTCCATTAGGGAGAGTACATACAAACTTTTACCACCCTAGTGTTATACACTGTTTAGAAGCTGGTGTGTGTAGTCGTGAGGAGCCTCCAATGCTTGTAATCTATCATTTGAATGACTCAACTTTGCAAAATTTTTTACATGTTTCCTATTCCAAGAGAGATGCAAATGACGTGTCCCCTAGATATTTCATTATCCTTTTTCTATTTGAAGATGATGACTTGCATATAAAAAAATATGAGAATGCCCTTTAACAATCTTCACACAATAGACATCATTTCTTACTTTGCTAAAATATCAAGGAGATTATTCATTGGGTTTACTGATTGCAGCATGCCTAAAGGAGTTCAACATTAAAGAAACATATCCTCCTCATTCAATGATCCAGTCTAAGGATGGAGCTATATATCTATGCACATGGGAAAATTGCAAGATGTCACTAATTCAGAAAAAGTTTTCAGTCTCAATTGTGGGCCTATGCTCTTCCATGCCATCGCTAAGTTTTTCAAACATTATGACAAGTGTCATCAGGTGAAAGTACCTATACAAAATGACAATATGGAGTTGAGACTAATGATATCATGCCAACCATTTAAAAAGTGGGGCATTTACTTCATTGGACCCATTAGCCCTATACCCTAGTACTCACAAGACAAATATATGACTAGGCTATAGCCACTAACTCCCTTATGAAATGGATTGAAACAAGAAGGACTAGGAAAAATGATGCAAGGACCATAGCTAAGTTTCTTCGGGAGAAAGTGATCTTTAGATTCAATTTCCCCATTCAACTAGTGAGCAACCAAGGCACGCACTTCATTAATGAGGTAATTATCCATATCCTATCCACCTTCTTGGTGATCCATAAAAAATAATTGCCATATTATGCATATTATCCCCAAGCCAATGGTCAAGTTGAAGTGATAAAATATATTTTGATTAGTGCATTAACTAAAATTGTCTCTACCTCATGAAGAAGCGACTAGGACCAAAAGTTGATGGCATCCTTGTGCAATTATTGAAACACCTGAAAAACAACTACCAGAAAAACACAATTAAAGTTGACCTACATAATGGATATGATTTGTTCCAAGCTTGAGGATAGCTATGCAAGAAAGATGGGATAGCAAGGAGGGATGGAATGTGACCACCTAGCAGATTGGGATGGCTATCCAAAACTTGATTCATTTCCACATATGCACTCATTTATAAGAAAGCCAAAAGAAAGGCGTGGTTTGACAAGCATGCCAAACAACATGATTTTGAAAAAGGCGACCTAATATTTCCTTATTCAATTAAAGGCTACAAGTAGAAGATGAAGCTTAGAGGTCTTGGACCCTTTCGAGTTTGTTAGATTAGCAGGACCAATAATGTGGGCCTCAAAACTTTAGATAGGGAGGACATAAGCTTCTTCAACAGAAGTTGCATTAAGAAATACTAGACACTAGCACACCCACTGCATGGGCCCCCTATGGTGTTATTGCCTATAAATATTCGGGCAGTCTCCATCACCAAGATTGACCCCAAGGATCAAGAATCCATAGTACCAACCTATTTGAGCTTGAGAATCACCACTAAGAAAAACCATGTCCTCGATGCACTAATTGATAAGGATTTAACAACAACATACTTATATATGAGGATTGGACCAAAATTGTATAGCCCTAGTATCTATTTTCTCTCAAGTTTCTCTCTGGGAGTGATTTAGGGGCCGCTACACTAGCAAGTTTGCTAAAAGGGAAATTTCCACTTTATGTAGGCTCTCTCCTATTTATATAGTGATTGTCTGGGTCCTCTTACCTGCATCATAGTTAGTTCGGGATTCAGTGCATTTGACATGGTTGACCTATGGTCTCCAAAATTTCCACATATTTGGCCAAGGAACACATCTTCACTAGTTCTTGGGCTTTCTGTTTCACAAAGTACTTTATCCAAATACGAATGTAATAGAACATGGTCTTTTAGTGGTGTCTTCCATGTGATGGCCAACATGTAGAAGGACATTGAACTAGTGTAAGTGGGATCATACTCATATTTTTTTAATGGCTCAATATTGTTTGGCATTTTCCATTATTTGAAAACCGAGTCATTCCCATTTTGATCTAAGAGTGAACAACTTTTGTAACAATGGGTGTTTAAGTTTAAGTTCACAACGGAGTAAATGGATAATGATGGGATCAAAGTTGGAGGCAATCCTAAACCTAGACCTAAGATTAGAGGCTAAGCTATTATATAGTTTGTTATCTTGTAATCACTACAACTTTGCAAATTCTCATGAAGTGACTAGGACAAAAAGTTGATGGTAGCCTTGTGGGCTTATCAAACCACCTACAAAATAGTTACCGGAAAAACACCATTCAAGTTGACCTACAGAATGAAACTAATTTGTTCCAAGCTTGAGGATAGCTATGCAAGAAACATGGGATAGTAAGGAGGGATGGAATGTGACCACCTGGAAAATTGGAATGACTATCCAAAACTTGAGTCATTGCCATATATACACTCATTGTAACGTGCCCATTTGTTCACTTGCAGGACACGTCTTAGCAGCCCATCGGGAAGAGAGTCTAGAAAGCGCTGCCCGGCACACCCAAGGAATGTCACAGGCTTTGCGATCTAGGTTTTCCCGAGTCTGTCATGAAGCGGAAGCATTCCGGCTGGTCCCATTAGGACTGATCTGAATTAGGGTTTTCCTAGTGGTCAAGTTCCTAGAACGGTAGCTAGCGTTCCAGGTGAACTACTTTACGCAGAAACATCAGGGTCGAAGTGGATTCATGCTGAACTTGGTTCAAGGAGAATGGGAAACGAGAGGAATGCAAAGCTCTACCTCTCTGCCCATAAGGCATAGTCCCATTCCGTTCCCCTAAAACAGCATAAATTGGGACTCTAGTATCCTAGATTCTAGGTCATCGTTCCTTGCTGTCAATTTCCTTCGAGAAAAGTTCCTGGCCAACCGGGACCACCCTTCCGTGGGACGGACCCATGGTCACATCCACCGCACTTTCCTTAGGGTTGCTTTAGTTGTCTAATTACCTACCACATTTAGTTCGACAAGCAAAAATAGCTTCCTTAATTAGTCAATTAATCATCGGTTCCTTCACGTAATCTTAGCACTAACATAGAAAAACAATGTCAAACAAGTTCCTTTTCAACAATTGATCTTATTTATCAGTCTTTGGAATACATCATATAATTCAGCTTGAAGGCTATTCCATAATCCGCTCGAAGGCAATCCATAATCTGCCCGAAGGCAAATCCAGCAATCCTCAGGGATTACTAATCCAAGTTTTCGCCCATAGACTAGTATGCGGGCCTCGAGATCCAATCCCAAGTCACGTCGGCCTCTTGTGCAGGACTCGAAGGCAAGGGATTTATGGCCAGAGCCCCCCTGGCACCCAAGCATCCTTTTGCTCCAAGTAGCATCCACGGAGAGACCTCTCGTGGCGGGTTCGGTCCACGTACCCGACGTGGCTAACAACCCCCTTGGATAGGGTCAGTCAGACAGTCGGGGGTAACTGATGCTGCCTCTCCCTCCAGGCCTTCAACCTGAAGTATTAATTATCTTTCCATCTTTAGTTCCTTGAGCAAGAAGTACAAACAATGCTCCTAACTGTACAAACACAATCAACCCAGTGGTTGTTTATTTGGCCAACTGCTAAGGTGTGAATCCTTCTCTCCGAATGCGTCCAACATTTGATCCGGGATCAATTACGACTTGGCAAGATCCCCAAGGGTTTCGTTATTTGTTTACCCTTTTATCCTTGGGTTAGGGTTTATACCCTATTACCCAAATTAGCAAACACCTTAGGTTCCTTAAACTAAGATAGTAAATCCTGGACAACCTCGTCGCCCTAACTTGATTGGTCAATTTCTTGCTAGACGGTACACAACTTCCCTAATTTGGCAAATTGACCTCAAGGGAAGGTGATGTAGCAGGATGACTACTCATCCTCTTGCAAATTAAACTTGTACGTGGAACATACCAATCTTGTTCCAAGGAGTGGCAAATCTATCTTGTGATTTAAACACAACGCCATGCGACGTTGCAACTTGTTGCACGAGACAAGTGTCGCACCTAACTTGTGGGATCATTTCTCCCATCAAACGACGTTCCTTGGTCAAGAAATACGTTTGTTCAAGATGTAGGGTTTGGGATGTCTTCTTGACCCAACCCAACCCTAACCTTACTAGGCCGATAATGTTTGGCCCTAGGGTTTCTAAATACAAACGGAAGTCTAGTATTTGGTCAATTGATCCTTGGGGTAAAACCCTAGATCGTTCTTGCATTTAACTAACCCTAACATTCCTTGAATGTGGGTAGGATCTTTAGGATTGAAAATATTAAGTTGGTTTGCCGAGTACGATACTAGGTAGAATTTTTAACGCGGCTTAACTCTACCTAGAGCATTGAGTTGATCATGGCTTAAGTTACACCTTTGCAAGCAAATTACCTAATCGATCTAATAGTCTTGTGTCAAGAGGTGATCTCTTCTTAGAGATGCTAATAAATTTTCCAAAAAAAGATGTAAATAATTTCAAAATACAACATTCCATGAAAGTATGCGGTTCATAGAGTTTTCCCTTCTATGCAACTATGAGATTTACGATGACCATTTCTTTTCCTTGCCTAAACTATAATGATTGACAATTTAGGGCATACTCGTATAAACCCTACGTTGAATTTCAGCAAGAACTATGCGTATAAGGCCTTCGCTTAATGCATTTCCGTCCTACAGCATTTAACCCAACCTAGGATGTAATTAACATCGCATGCAATATGCACAATACATAAATCCCTTTTATGCAATGCAACTACTTGGACAACATCTAATGGACGTCAATGATTATCTCGTATGAATCACAACTAGGAGATTACTATCTAAATGCATTATGCGCCGTTTCTTTTTTGCGAGGAAATCAAGGATGCATTTGGACAATTCCTCCTTTTAACCTATGCAATATGTGTTTGGAATTACAAGTTGGAAGTGCAAGCATTTTTCAAAGGCATGACATGCACTAACTTCGTAAATGAATGGATAATTGCATTTAAAATTTCCAAATATATTTAACTCGATTACGTGTATTAAAGACATGCTTAAATGCATTCTTTCCATGCGAGATCAATTTCTAAGGACATGGGCATTGACGTTCGGGGTGTTATCCACAAGCGAACTCGGAGTAGAAGCTCCCGCATGTGCGCCTCTCGCCATTTTCTTGGGAGCCATTGATGAATTCAAATCCCGGCTCAGCAACTTCCTCCTGGGTCCTTTACGGGTTACAAATCCCTCTTCGACTGAGTATTTCTCCTCTGCGCAGCAGACGTCCTTTACAGAATGTGGTTTTAAGAAAAACCCGCAATGCACGGGAGAACATGCTTTATGGAAGCTCTAATTTAGAAGCTCCCAAAGAAGCTTCTAAGCTTCTGTCTTTGACAGAAATGTGGAGAGAGAATGAAGTGATGGAGGAGATGATGATTAGTATAATGATGGAGATGATGATAATAATGATGATGATGTTGGTCGTGGTGATAAAGGCGGCATGGCGCCTGGCGGCAACGGGCTGGGGGCGACAGCAGCACGGCATGAAGGTAGCGATGGTCGGTAGCACGACAGCTTCCTTCTCCCTTTCCTACCCCCCTCAAGCCTAAGGGGGGTTCATATAGTGTGTAGGGGGGGGGGGGTATGTTGAGATATCGAGCTCCACTCGTGATATGCCAGGGTGACCGTTGTGCATTTATGTCACCGACTTGTCAGTTGTAGATGCGGTTGGTACACCGCCCATGAATAATAGCTACATGATAGCTATTCTTATCTATTCTAGTTCGTGGCTCAGTGAGTATGTCACCTTAGTTAGTTGAGTTTGGTTTGAGACCCATATATAGGGTTCTTCTATTTCTATGTATGAGAGTTCTTTTGGCTTACACAACTAAGAAGATGAAAAACTATTTTCAGCCTCCACCCTTGTGTGTATTCCCCCATTGTGCAAGCAAGAAAGCTACAAGTGAGACTCCTTCCTTCTCTCCCACAATCTTGACATGGTATCAGAGCCTTGTTCGTGGTAAGGAGCTCAAGAAAGCAAGCCAAGCTCGCGGTGTTCTGGTAAGAGGAGCATTGTTGCTTTCATTTTCTGTTTTGGGAGCATATCTCTGCAGGTAGCACAGCCGAAAATTGCAAGAGTGCATTGTCTCAAGTTGAGACACCCTTCGCGGTGAAGCAAGAGGGCAATATATGCTGCGGGATAGGGCTTTAGCCCTTGGCGACCCTGTTTTTTGATTTGAGGCCATTTCGGGGCCTGTTTTGGAGGCAGAAGTTTTCTGCACACACTCAGGAAAAGGCCCTGTTTTATGCTGTGCGACCAGTGTTCTACAAATCGGTGAAAAGTTACCACAGAAATTGCATCGTATGCTTGTGTGCAGAGACATTGGGAGTTAAGAATCATCCTTGATTCTTGTTTATGCAAAATCGTCATTAGGAAGTGACTGTGTGGTTAAATACCACTTTCGTCAGTTTTGCAGATTTGCCCTTGTGAGGCTGAAGCTGTGTTCTTTGCAGTGAATGATTTTTTTGCAGTATTCTGTAATGGCGTCTGATTCTCTTTCACAGATTGTAACTGAAAAGCTTGACAAGAACAACTTCCAAGCATGGAAGTTTAGAATGACGAATTTCCTTATGGGAAAAGGATATTGGGAATTTGTTGCAGGAAATGAAGAAGAACCAGTTCTTCCCGATGTTCCCAATCAACAGCAAATGCAGGCATTCAAAGCATGGCATGAGAGAGCCAGGAACGTTATGTACTGGATGTCTATCAGTATTTCAGACTCTATGATTGTGCATATTCAGGATGCAAGTATGCCAAAGGAGGAATGGGATACTTTGTCAAAAATGTATAGCACAAATACATAAGCCAGGAAAATGCAGCTCAAGCAAGAGTTGCACAATGTGCAAAGAGAAAATATGAGCATCAACGACTACCACATGAAGGTGAAGAAGATTGCAGATGCACTTGCTTCCATTGGGTCGCCAGTGGAAGATGATGATTTAGTTTCTGTGACCTTGAATGGTCTAGGAAAGGATTATGCACAGTTCCGAACATCCATTTCTGTCCGTGAAAGATTTCCTGATTTTGAGGAGTTGATTCCTCTTCTAATTTCTGAGGAGCAGAGAAATGGTGGTGCATCTTCTTCAGGAGGAACTTCAAAAGAAGCTGTCTTCTACTCAAATGCTGGAAGAGGTAGAGGCAGAGGTAGAGGAGGCCGATTTGGAGGCCGTGGTAGAAATCAGAATATGCAGCAAACTCAAGAAAACCAGTCCTATGGAGGAGGACGTGGTAACTCTAGAGGCAGGGGGAGCCAAAGAGGTCGTGGTGGATGGCAAAGAGGCCAAAATGCAAACAGTAATGTTGAATGCTACTACTGTGGTAAAATGGGTCATATGGCTAAAGACTGCTATAAAAAGCAGAATGACATCATGAATGGAAAACTGCAACAAGGGAATTATGCATCTTCTAGTAGACAGGGTGACGACAGAAATGAGCATTTGTTTATGGTGTAGCACATGAACAATTCTGTGACAAGTGCAGAAGAAAGCAATGATGTATGGTACATTGACTCAGGTGCATCAAACCACATGACAGGTCATGCGGAATGGATGGAGGATGCAAGGAAAATGGAAAAACCAGGATTTGTGGAGACTGGTGATGATACTGCACATCCTATTGTGCAGATTGGAAAAATTCCTTTTTCTATGCAGGATGGGAAAAAGAAATACCTGTCCGATGTATTTCATTTCCCGAATATCACCAAGAATTTGGTTTCTGTTGGTCAAATGGTTGAGCAGGGCTTGCAGGTCAGATTTAATCCTCATGAATGCTTTGTTGAGGATATGAAAAATAAAGGTCGCTTGATAGCAAAAGGAAAGAAGAAGGGCAGAATGTTTACGTTGGATGCAGACATGTCTGAATTGAGTGCAGCAATGTTTGCACATGGGACCGGTGTAGTTGCAGATATTGATATCTGGCATAAATGCATTGGTCATGTTAATGTACAACGACTTAAATCAATGCAAGCCCAAAATATTGTTGCAGGATTGCCTAAATTCAAGGTTGCAGAAATGCATAAGGTATGTGAAGCCTACCAATTTGAAAAACATGCAAGGAAACCATTTCCTAGACATGTTCAAGAGAGTGAGAAGCCATTGGAATTAATCCACTCTGATGTGTGGACTACTAAAGCTGCATCTCTTGGAGGCTGTCATTATTTTGTCACTTTTATTGATGACTATAGCAGAAAAGTTTGGGTGTATTTCATGAAAAAGAAAAGTGAAGTTTTTGGGCATTTCAAAACTCTTAAAGCTATGGTTGAAAAAGAAACAGGTCTGCAAATAAAATGCCTAAGGTCAGATGGAGGGGGAGAGTACCTCTCAAATGAGTTTGCAAGGTTCCTGCAGGAGCATGGCATAAAGCAGCAATATTCATGCAGTCATACCCCACAACAAAATGGAATTGCAGAAAGGAAAAACAGGCATATTGGAGAGGTATCTCGCGCCATGCTCAATGAAAAAGACTTGCCAGATTTTTATTGGGCTGAGGTAGTTGCTACAGCAGTCTACATAATGAACAGGACTCCCACTACAACAATACATGGGATGACTCCAGAGGAGACGTATACTGGTAGGAAACCAGATATTTCTCATTTGAAATTTTTTGGTTGCATTGCCTATGTACATGTGCCAGATGAGTTGAGATCCAAGTTGGATCCAAAAGCTGAGAAGTGCATCTTTATTGGTTACTCTCTGCAGCAAAAAGGGTATAGATGCTATAACCCTTCTACTCGTAAGTTTACAGTGAGCAGAGATGTTGTTTTTGATGAGATGAGTAGCTGGTATAAACCAGTAAATGTGATTGATGATGTAGATGCACAAAATGGTAATGCTACACAGAATTCACAGCAGCAGTCACAAAATATTATTGGACCTGGAGCGTCCTCTAGCAGTGGTTCACATTCTTCGCTATGGACAGGCAGATTGAGATCAGGAGAATCTTCTCAAAGCAATGCAGATAGTGGTATGCAGGTATCATGAAAAGGAAAAGAGAAGGTTGATCAGCCCATGTTTGATGTGAATGCAGGTCACTCTTATGTGGATGGTGAATCCAGTGGCTCAGAACAGAGCATTGATGATGAGTTGGGTATTCCTTCTATTGTTACACCTGGAGTAAGGAAGACCAGGGATGTTTTGAGAGCACCTGGGAGTGAACCTATTTTGCGTAGGTCTACGAGAGCTAGGTGTCCTGTGGATAGGCTAAAATATGATGGATTTACAGCCATTCACTATGCATATATGGTCAAAGTGATACATGAACCAGAACCCACTTCTTTTGAGCAAGCCATGGGAAAAGAAAAATGGGAGAAAGCCATGGATGAAGAAATGAATGCCTTGGAAGCAAATGCTACATGGGAATTGGTACCTTTGCCTAAAGGTAAGAATGCAATTGGCTGTAAGTGGGTTTATAAGGTGAAGCACAATGCAGATGGTTCTGTGAACAGATACAATGCAAGATTAGTAGTCAAGGGGTATGCACAAACATATGGCATTGACTATGAAGAAACATTCAGTCCAGTTGCAAGGATGGCAACCGTAAGAGCAGTCATTGTTATGGTTGCATCAAAGGGATGGTCTTTACATCAGATGGATGTAAAGAATGCATTCTTGCATGGTGATTTGCAAGAAGAGGTCTATATGGAGCAGCCACCAGGTTATGTGCATGCTGTTCATCCTGAGTTTGTTTTGCAGGTTGAGGAAAGCCTTGTATGGCTTGAAGCAAGCACCTAGAGCATGGTCTGACAAGATAGGACAGTATCTTGTCACTATTGGCTTTCAGATTTCCAAGGCAGATTTCTCACTTTATGTGAGAAAAACAGAGAAAGGTATTATGCTACTTGTCATTTATGTTGATGATTTGATTATGACAGGTGACAGTGATGAAGATATTCTTCATGTGAAAATGCTATTGAAGCAGAAGTTTGAGATGAAGGATTTGGGAGAGCTACGTTATTTCTTGGGCATTGAGGCGATTAGATCACCAAGTGGGATACAGCTCTTGCAGAGGCAGTATGGATTGGACATGCTGTCCAAATATGGGATGACAGGCTGTAAGCCTATTTCAGTTCCTTTGGAGCAGAATGTGAAGCTGAGCACAGATAGAGGTGAGCTTCTGGAAGAGCCTACTATGTGCAGACGCATAGTAGGAAGTTTGATTTATATGACTATTACCAAGCCAGATTTGAGCTATGCTGTTGGATTGGTAAGTCAGTATATGCAGGCTCCAAGGAAACCGCATTTGGATGCGGCTAGACGCATACTCAGGTATGTGAAGTCCACATTGTAGTATGGACTATTTTATGAGATTGGGGTTTAGATACAGTTGCATGGATACACTGATGCTGATTGGGCTGGTAGCATTTCTGATAGACGATCTACCAGTGGATATGTGTTCTCTTTTGGGAGTGCTGTAGTCACTTGGAGCAGCAAGAAACAGCCTACAGTTGCCTTATCCAGCATAGAGGCTGAGTACAGGGGCGCAGCAATGGCTGCATGTGAGGTAGCTTGGTTGCATAAGCTACTTTATGATATGCATCAGCCTACAGATGGGCCAATTGTCATTTATTGTGACAACATGAGTAGTATACACTTGGCAAATAACCCAGTCTATCATGCTAGAACAAAGCACATTGAGGTGCATTATCACTATGTGTGGGAGAGGTTTTTACTAGGTCTTATTGATCTAGTTTATGTCAGCACAGAGGATCAGGTAGCTGACATATTTACGAAGGCATTGGGCATAGAGAAGCTGCGCAAGTTCAGAGACCTGCTTGGTGTGCAGGAATTGGGATTGAGCTCGAGGGGGAGTGTTGAGATATCGAGCTCCACTCGTGATATGCCAGGGTGACCGTTGTGCATTTATGTCACCGACTTGTCAGTTGTAGATGCGGTTGGTACACCGCCCATGAATAATAGCTACATGATAGCTATCCTTATCTACTCTAGTTCGTGGCTCAGTTAGTATGTCACCTTAGTTAGTTGAGTTTGGTTTGAGACCCATATATAGGGTTCTTCTATTTCTATGTACGAGAGTTCTTTTGGCTTACACAACTAAGAAGAGGAAAAACTGTTTTCAGCCTCCACCCTTGTGTGTATTCCCCCATTGTTCAAGCAAGAAAGCTACAAGTGAGACTCCTTTCTTCTCTCCCACAATCTTGACAGTATCCACACATGTGGCTAGTTTGCATGCTTCCTCCTCCCCCTGTGCTCTCCTACATCTCATCACTCCTCTCACGCTCCCTCTCCCCCTGCCATGCATCGGCTGGGGGGGGGGGGGGGGGAGGGGATTATTTAAAAAAAAATGTCAAAATTTTAACCATTATCCCCTTTTTCCCTCTAGAAGAGGTGTTCTCGTGCGGCTTGTGGTCTTCAAGCCACGGACTCATGTGCAAAATGCGCGCTAGGATTTGATGATGCACACGGGGTAAGTACTTAGCCAAGATCTTTTGTCGTGGGGAGGTCACTTGAAATTGCTCACTGCGCTGTGTGTGCAAGGTTTAAAATTACTAATATTTCGTGCGGAAATATTACACTCATTTATAAGAAAGCCAAAAGAAAGGCCTGGTTTGACAAGCATGTCAAACAACATGATTTTGAAAAAGGTGATCTAATATTGCTCTATTCAATTAAGGGCCACAAATAGAGGATGATGCTTAGAGGACTTGGACCCTTTTGAGTCTGTTATATTAGTAGGACTTGGACCCTTTCGAGTCTATTGGATTGGTAGGACTTGGACCCTTTCAAGTCTATTAGATTAGTAGGATCACCTTCAAAATTGATTCTTACATTCTTTCAACACTCCACAGTAAAAATCACTATAGACATGGTAGTTTCCAATAGGCATGATAGTACAGTCAGTAGCTTGACAAGACTTTCACCATGTTCACTCATAGCTATGATGGCTAGACTAGTTTATTAGATGAATATACCATGCCAATACTTAGAAGCCTTCCTTGTTCTTGGGAAGAATTTCTTGGGAAGAATATGCATTCATATTCACCAAGCATGCTTCTATAATTGAAGCGCTAATTGCAATGCAAGTAAGCAAACAAAAAGCTATCAAAGGCCACTTGATTACATCCTTCAAGCCTAGCTGCATAAAAGACACAAGGCAAGAAATAACAAACTTACATGGCCTAGCCGAATCTAAATGGCCATTTCTACAAAAGTATTCACTCTTCAACCACAATGGGAATGGGATCCACTTGAATATATTCCAAGTTTGCAATGAATGGGATCCACTTGAATATATTCCAAGTTTTGGTTACAGAACACCTATGGAATGTGGATCTGAATGCCTACACAAGAAATACAATACATGCAGCAACCAAGATACTCAATGATGCAATCGAGTGTGGGGAGAAGGAAACCTGTAAGGGGGAAGGATATATGTAAATCTAACATGGTTGTATTTATGGTTATACTAACTCCCATTATTGAAGAAGCACTAAATGACCCCAAGATAGCTAGGGAGTTGGTAAAGAGTACCCTCAAAGACAAATGTCTTGACAGTATATGAGGTAGTTTCAAAAGAAAGAAAAATGAGAAAGATAGGGTCTAGTACACAATAAAAGTAGGGACAAATTTAGGAATAATATTACTCTCACAAGACAAACAAAGAAAGGAATACCAACTCAAAGGGAAAAGAAGAGTGAACAAGAGATAAGGAAAATGGTAGAAGAAGCACATCAAGCCAAGCTAGAGGCCATTCAAAAGGACAAAGGAAAGAAGGAAAAATAAGGATGACTAGGAGAAGACTAAGGATAAAGGATCCACCAAAGTAAGAAAGAAGAAAAAGGGTATGGACAATAAAGCACCATCACAAGAGAATGATGCCTTGGAAACAATTGTACAAGAGTAATGAAAAATAGAAGCAAAGGGCCAAGCTAAACTATAGTAGGAAAAGGAGGAGTTGGAAAGAAACAAGAGGGAAGACAATCATCAGGCTATAAGGAACTCAATGGAGGAGACTACAGGGAGAAGTACATATACCTAAGTTCCACCCAACCACCCTAGCCTAGAGTAGACTTAAGTAAAAGCACACAGACTGTTGCGAGCACCACAAGTAGAGAACAACCTAAGATCACCGAAGATAAGGGAAAAGAACAGTCCTAGCCTCTATAATACCATTACCACAACTAGGTCAACTAGCAGAAAGAGGCACCTTATTGCCAAGTCCTGCTCCTACCACCACCCTCGACAAGTGGTGATGGAGGCATCTAGGTGACCTTGGTGGCAAAACTGCAATGGTTGGATGCCATCTATTTATTTGTCTCCAAAAGAAAGTAAGAGGGACCAATGGTTATAGGGTTAAACAGATTGGCTATAGGAGAGGCAAAATTAGAAAGGAGAGGAGAAAAGGTTCCAAGAGTAGAATGAAGATCCTGTCATTACCCTCATCGTCTAATGGCTTGGACAAGATTTTGATGATGTGCTCAAGACCTTAGAGGAACAAAGAAACTAGAAGGAGGAAGAAAGGAAGCACATAGTGCCTGCACTAGAGAAGGATAAGAAAGTTATGTCAACTTGCAATGGCATTACACAAGAGATATATCTACACCCTAAAAATGGAAATGATAGCATTGGCAAGGAAAGGGATGGAAAATGACAAGTGTGAGGAAGTGCTGCAACAATATGAGCAAGAGAAAAATAATATGGAAGAATGGGAGGAACTTCATAAGGAATCCATGACTATCATAACCAAATTAGCAGATAGGCTAAAATAATAGGTAGAACAGATAAGTTGTTTGCAACACGACAAAGAGAAAACCAGATGGATGAACAATAGGTTACTTAGATTGGTAGAGAAATGGGAAGAAGGGACTAAGAGCTAGGAGCACCTTGAGTGAAAAGTGGAGGAGCTAACCAAGGAAAAGGAAAATCCCCAAGAAAGTAGAAAAAAGAAAGGTTTTGTATTGGATGCTTTGACCAAGTGGCAAGATAGAGGATGGTGCAAGCCAGGAAAAAGATCGATCAACTAAAGGAGAGAAATACATGACCAATATAGAAGCTTGCTCATCGGCTGGCAAAAGCAAGGTATGAAAAGGAAGTAGCCAATTGACATGGTAGAGAAAATAATGAAGATTCACTCGAGGAGCTTCACCAAAGTTGTTATTAAAATCAAAGATCCAACCAAGGAAGACACTCTCTATGGCCTTATGAGAGAATTGTAGATGTCTAATGAGGCACTTCAGAGCACTTTAGGACCACTACCACAACCTCATGAATATGAGCGCATATGAGATGTAATTGCACTCCAACTTAAGGAAGAGGGTATCACTCAAGAACAACTCATGTCAATGTCAGGAATCTCCAAATAGTGCTTGCTTCACGGCACTATCATTTGCAAATTCTACCTAGATCTTGCGAGTTTGCCTTCTCTTTTCTCACATGCTACTACCAACCATGGGATTGGGTGCCATCCCCTACTACCCTTCCTACTTTCATAAGAAGGAGCACAGCTCCTTCTTGAATCTCCTACAACCTTGCAAAGCTAGAGATAAGTGCGATGGATACGTAGACAAGCACTGGCATTAGCATCATTTTCATGACCCATGAGTCTACATGCATAGGAGAGGGGATGGCTCTTTCACCTTTTGGTTCTCCCTCTACTACCTTCACCTAGCTTGCTAGTTTCTTCACATTAATACATATATCTAGTAGATATCCCAAGTATTGTAACACCTTGCCTAAGTTAATCCACTTGAACTCCTACTAATATAGGAAAGGTTATGGTTTATTCTTCCAACCTAGATACATTATCAATAATGTGATGGCTAATCCATGAGTCACATAATCAATGTTGTGATGGCTAGTCTCTGAGTCACATGATCCAGAAATTTTTTCATACGATGGGATAATAGTTTCTACTAATTCCTTCTCAGCTCCTCGGACATTGTTAAAGTTATCATCTACCAAAACATATATATAAAGTTATGCCCCTTTAATGCTAGTGGCAACCCTTTTATTGAAAACCCTGTTGAATCTTCATATGACTACAAGTAATAGTGGAGGAAAAGGGTATTCCTATCAAACCCATGTTTGACCCAAAGAGAGAAGGGAGGGGAGGGACACTTGCACAATTCAAGTGCTTCATAATTGTAGCATTAGAGAATGGGTCTATGCCATGTTGACCAATTAAATTGCAAAACACATGAACTTCATGAATTCTATTAAAATCTACTAGTCAATTTGATGACATGCCTTATCAAAGTCCATGTTGATATAGAGCAATACATATTGATGCTTGATACATGACCCATAAGAAAGATTACATTCAACACACAAGATAATGGATCATCCTTCCATACATGAAACGATGCTATATATAGTGCACAAATTTGCTACCCAAAAACTTAGTTTTGTAATCCATTGCTTTGATCATCACCTTTTAACATTCAACATTATCATAGATATCCACTATGGAATTTTCCTTTTGTCCAAACATTTGGAAATACAATATTCTAATCTCCTCTGGGAGTATCCCCTTCACTTTGATTCGCTCAAATTATTTGTATACAAAGGAGTGTCCCATCCACTTCAAAGCAATTTGGATATGTTAGATGAACATGCTTTCCAAAGGTATAATAGGACCTCCACATGGATTCCATATGGTCCCAAAAATTTACTAATATGCATCTTCACCACCAATTGTAATTTCGCTACTAAGAAGGGCCTTTCTAATAACGTAATGTGTACTTACTTAGCCCTTCCACCTTGACGAGTGATTGTCACAACATTAGGTCATTAGTATGGTCACAAATGCACATGAACTGAGAATGTGTGCCAACTTGTACTATCATAATCTAAATTCCATTTAATTCTATCCATGGTTTTTTGATAGCTTAGATACTTCTCACATTGAGTTTAGCTAATTTCTTATGGGCATGTCATGCTTAGCTCTAGTAGCCACCCACACCTTCTTCATCTTCTAGGGGAAAGCCACTCTCCTTTACGAAAGGAAATGTTGAAGTACAATGGTGATGCTTTATCCTTGTATCATCATCGAAGTTAATTTCGAAGGTACACAATAGTGGGTCTTAATGTAACAAATGGTAGTTCATCTATCATCAAGATAAGCTTTGATATGCTCAGTCATCTTGCTAAATGACACCTAAATATGGTAACTTTCCACATGTGATAAGTAGCCTACCATCCATTAGTTATGGACCTCACCTACTACTCCATTATACTCATGTAAATAGACCAAGTTATCAAGATAAGTATGATAGTTGATGTTTCATATAGAAGTTATCCTATAGTCCTTCTCTTGCATACCCTCTTGTGTTTTTCTCTTTTTCTCTATCTAATATCTCCTTCATGGTATTAAAGTTTGTTGGATCTAGGATTGCACAAAAAAGCTTGAAGAGCACAACTCAAAGTGTTGAAGTCTCGATAGAGAAGATTTACAAGACTAAGTATACACTAAATTGAATAAGTATATATACAAGGTTGGGCAGAGGTGGAATCTCCTAACAAGGGAAAAATATACCATGATGGTCCTATGTATATTTACACACATTACTATTGAGATATGTTAATAAATCCCCCCTAAAAGTGATGCAGTGAACAAGATTTTGCCCTCATGTATAGGGAAGTGCTATGCTCGATGCACTAGAGCAATCCACAAAGGGGACCCCAAAACATCATTTACTAGCCTTATTTTTCTAAACATCATTTACCAATATCTACTTACTAGCCTTATTTTTCTAAATATCATTTACCAATATCTACTTACTGGTACAAAAGAAAGATTTTTCTTTTCTTTTCTAATAAGCAACAAAAGCTTGGTCTACAATACACACAATGGATTTCCCCCCCTCAAGATTGTTATTCTTGTAACAAAATATAAACCAACTCATTAAGTGACAAGGTATTTAGATTTTCTTAAATCATCAAACAAAGAATAGTTGCAAAACATTGATATGAATCAAGAAAACCATCAATAAAGCTATTCCTTTACCTTTCTAATTAGCCACAAAAACTTGGTCTGGATTACACATAATTAAATTTTTTTGCCTAGATTGTTCTTCTTGTAGCAAAATGTAAACCAACTCATTAAATGACAAGGCATTCAAATTGCTTTTCAGTATCAAAAAAATAATAGATGCAAAAGTTTGCTCAGAATTAGAGAAACCATCAAGAACAATTTGCAAAAGTGAAGTGTTTGAAAAAATCTCATTTGTAGCTATCATTTTCTCCTTAAGATATTTTATCCTAGTAAAAAAACTTTCCATGGAGTCACCTCCTCCCATATGTTCACTCTCTAACTACTTACAAAGGTAAGAATAGGGGCCTCATTTCTTCTTTGATATAAATATACAAGTCCATCCCAAGCATCCTTAGCTAACATCTCTCTCCAACATCACCTTGTCAACCCTTTGACAAACTACTACTACCCTTTGTATCAACTAGCTTACCCATGAGCTCATGTCCTTCCCCATCCTCATCATTGTTGGCATGGTGGGTGAGGTAGTCATCAGTAGGACCATAGCAATATCAGGGAGCACCTTGCCACACTGTATTTGTTGATCATTTATAGAAATTATATTTTCAAGGTTTGAAACCTTAATATAACTCATCATTTGATCCCTTTAGATTATTGACATCAAAGTTCTAAAGAAATATTTCAAACATTATAGCCATACCTTCTTAATCAACCTTATATTGAGGTATGCATGCCATATGTGATCCATTTTTTCTCATCTATCTCAACCCTTCATGTCAACATATCCCCAAATATCCTTGTTTACCACACACACATTAAGCCTATCCCAAATCAATTTCACATTTCTTTTCCCACTGAAATTTATCTTAAGTCAATGGCCCCTTGTGCATAGGATATGTGGATCACATATCTACATGTCATGAAATTTCCTAATCACTCCAACACTGGTTCCATAATGACCTTTAGTAGTAATAGTCTCAAATTGGTGCCTCATATGATGGCCCATAATCTTTATATATGTGAGGTGGACTTCATTCATTTCTTCACCATGTTTTCTTATGTCACCCACAGAATTGGCTAGTTTAGATTCGGATACAATTTTGGTGTCCTTGCATTTCCACAAAATGCTTATCACCTTAACTCTACTTGAGACAATTTGATTATATCAAAACCATACTTTAGCCCTTAAAATAGTATGCTTAGTCCATGTTTTATTGAAGAGGTTCATCACATTGGAAAATATAGTTGTAGCTTGGTTTATGATTGCATTCTTACTAAATAAGAAGGATAGAACCAACAATGTTATAGATCATGGCTCTATCATTATCAACCTATTGATGTGTGAAGCCTCAATTAATGGTGTGATGCATGACGCATTGGTATTGAATGTCCACCTTGTTTACCACTACAAGTATCATCTTTGGAGCACTGGTTTTCATGTTATGTTTTCTCATACCCTACAAGTGGATCATTACATTTTGAAATCATAAGCTATTGACTTTCAAAAATATAACGTCTTACTTTGGAATTAACACATTTGCATTGGATGTCATGTAATCATCTCATTCTTGTGCTCCATGGTTACCTATCCCTCATACTCTTTAGGTACACATGATCTCCTTCCATACATCTACATATCTTAGTACATTTAGCACTACAAGGGAAGGGAGTGTGTATTCATCATGACTTACATTCACAAACTAATTGAATATCATATACAAAACATTAGATGTGCTCGTAGAATTTATACAGGGAGGTGACACCTCATCCCAAGGAGGAAGGCACCTATTGCGGCCAGTTAGAAGAGTTCATGGGCATGGATGGATGGAGTGTCTAAGCCAATGCACCAGTTGGAAGGCATGACTTAGCCTACATCCTCGATACCAAACAACACAATCAACCTTTTGGACCTTCCTCTAATCTTGGAGCCTAAGATGGAGGCAAGGATCGATACAATGATATCCATGAATGCCGAGTCATTTGATCTACTAAGTGAGAAAGTGTCTTTACCATTATATGTTGGGTGCGAGTATCTCGCCTGAAGATGCTACTTGCGCTCCTAAGTGTGTAAGCAAAATACGGGTAGAGTGATGCGAGTGTGACCGAGTTGTTCAGGTACATTCTACATATGCTCCGTTGATCTTTTTGACTCCATTATAAAAAAAGCTTGTTGTGATTTTTCAAGGTGTTTTATGATTTTTTCTTAGGTTGCTAAAGTATTATATATTACCACCTGGAAATACATTGCTTGAGTCTCGTGATAATGCGCAACTGGTATTACGAAAGCATGGACTAGAATAGCATCCATGCATGTGTCAACAATTGTGTATTGTTTCGAGGAGATTATGGAACTATGGAGACATATCCAAAGTGTGGTGCTCATAGGTATCGACAGGACTTCCAAGGACAAATCATCCACTTATACTGCATGTACATCACATGATTCGTACATTGGGCATGCTGAGCTTAAGAACGTTGTCGTAGCATGTAGGGTTGAAGGTCATCTCAGGGGTTTGGCAAGAGAAGAATGTATGGGGGTTCAAGAGCTTAGACTCCAGAGATGGTAGAGATAAGAGAAGGGTTGAAGGTTTCAAGCCAAGTTCTTAAGTATAAGAGACATCAGGGTGAAGGTAGATTTAGGGAGAAGAGTAGATGGAAGAGAAGGGGTTTGAAGAAATTGAAGATGTAGAAGAATACTCAAAAAAAGAATTAGAAAACATAGAAGAATACTAACAGAGATGACACTTGTCAGTTTCTTTTAGCATTATGAGAAGATATAACTCTAATAGATAAAAATGTGTACAAAATAATACCTTCCTCTATGCTGCTCAGATCGCCAATCTGATGCTTCCATTGGCTCCAAAAGGGGGGTTAAATACCAGGACACCTGGTGAGAATTTTGCCAGATCATTCCTTTTTCATCTCCCACTTTTGGAGTGCTGTTCACTGCTTGAAAACAACGATCGTGCGTCGTGTGATTTTGCTAATCTCTCTTTTTATATAAAATCTTCTCAAATTGACTGAAAGCTACATGCATTCTTTTATATGTCATTCTAATCTAGAAGTTGTCTATAATTTTATGGATTTTTAAAAGATATAATATCTAGAATATAAAAAATTGGCTAAAAACTTGTAAAAAAAACTAATATTTTGAACCATGGATACTAACACTAATGCCTAAAGTGGCATTGGCTCTCTAAATCTAAAAGGAAGCCACACTCTAGATTTTTTTACACGGTGTGCACGTAGTGGCATGACATCCACCCCCTCATAACCTGCACATCCTCTGGCAAGTGCCAAAGTCTTACGGATTTGCAGTGTCAGAAGAAGTATCTTTTGCTATGTCAATGTCGTCATCTACTACTACTACTTCTTCCTCTATGTCTTCATGCCCTTGAATTATATTCAAGTTTTCTAACTCATATGTTGAAATTTCTCTTTGTTTGAAGAGCTTTATTCTTTTTCCTGCTATGGGTATCTTTATGCTGGTCCCATCCAATTCAGCCAATGAATATGTGGCATTGTCATGAATGACCTTTACCACATACGGTGTCGAACTGCTGTGCATTCGAGATGTGGAATCCACCAAAAAGGTTATGTTGAACATGGATCATTTATCAAGGCACTTGCTTTTTATCATCACATGTAATTAGAGGGTGTCTGTCTAGATGTTGTCAGCCATTGGACATGGGTTTTAACTATATTACAATCAGCAAATAAGACTTTTACATATGGAATAAGTGGATCTTTCTGGTATTAAGTGAAGGGTACTAAAGGTTCATACTATTTTGGAACTTGTTTGACATGCTGAGACGGAGGCTGGGGTTAATGGAAACTCATGATATTGTGCTAGGCAATGGATTGGTGAGCATGTATGCTAAGTGTGGTGCATTCGCAAAAGCAGAAGAATTGTTTGATAAAATACCAAATGTTGTCTCTTGGAATGCTCTAATCTCTGGGTATCCTTGGCAATGCTGAATCTGGGCTTTGTGAGGATGCTCTGAATCTTTTTCAACTAATGGAATTGAAGGTATTCAGCCAGATAGTATCACTTTTGTTAGTGTTCTCGCTGTCTGTAGTCATGCAGATCTTATAGATAAAGGCCTATTGTATTTTGAATCTATGGACAAGGAGTATGGTATTTGTCCAACTATTAAGCACTATAATTGCATGGTTGATCTTCTCAGCCGTGCAGGGCAGTTTGACAAGGCCGGTGCAGAACCGGCCGCTTTATTAAGCGGAAGGGGATTGTGAATAGTAAATGGTAAGAAAAACAAAAAGGCTATTTTGGGGGGAAAAAGCGGATTCGAAAGGTAGGGAAGATTCTGTAATTCAGGAGGGAACGGAAAAAGCATTGGGGGAGGATCGACTGTGGAGGAAGGGATGACGCTAGAAAATCACGGAGAAGGAACGGACATGTTTGGTGGATCGTGAGGACGGAAGATGCTGCAATATGAAGGGGCGAAAGACGATGCTATGACAACGATGCTGAAAACGAACGAAGATGCTTAGGAGACTGAAGATGACGTATCCGACTGACGGGAAGAGACAACGAATGAAGAAGAATGTGACGAGAATACGATGGCGGACTGGAAGGGGAGAACTCTGAAGACGAAGTGAACGGGCGGGACAAAGCAGCTGTAGAGGCAACGTGAGAAGAAGGGGAGGCTCTCTCACTCTGTTGTCAGAGAAAAAGAGGAGTCGCCTGCAGGCTTTGGAAAAGAAACACTCGAGCTTACCACCCTCTTCATCACCCATAACAAAGACATCCATGTCACCTGCTGCACGCAAATTTACGTCTCCTCTGTCAAGGCCTTCCTCAGGGGCCGTAGCTAAATCGGACGTACCAGGTTATGCATGCCTGTCGCTACTTGTACGCTCCAGGCAAGTAATCACGTAATATATGCAGCTTTCTGCAGATGGAAATAACAGCCATGTGGTTGATTCTTGTATTTGGGAGCTAGTTCAAGAGAGTGGAAAGGCAGTGAGGCAATTGGAAGGAGTACTGGATTCTAGGATACAAGACCGAGTTCTTCTTCTGGATAATCCAGCTGGGCGTGGTGAAGTGCCTAGGTTTTGAAGAGCACTTTTATCCAAAAGTGCAGAATCAGTTGTTGAAGGAGTTATGCGAAGGGATCCCCATGAAGTTGAGTATGTTCAAGCTGTTCAAGAGGTGGTTCATTCACTTGAGCCAGTATTATCAAAGCATCCCAGTATGTACAAGTCCTGGAACGTTTTCTGGAACTATAACGTGTTATTATGTTCAGAGTACCCTGGGTTGATGATAAAGGAGAGCCACTTGTTAACCGAGGTTTTAGAGTTCAGTTCAACCAAGCTTTGGGGCCTTATAGGGGTGGCCTTCGGTTCCATTCAAATGTGTAATTGGATGTGGTGCAGAGACGCCATGATCACAAACACCTATCTGAACTGAAGTCTGTAATTCAGGCATTCATCTACAGCAACACAACAATTCTAGTGATTTAGCATTCGTTAGAGTTGTAGTCAGAGCTCTGTCTCTGCACAAGCGCAGGCTCAATTTTTTAAACCAGACAAGAAGCTTTACTTCCCGTATGAACCAGGAAAACAGGCCACAAGTGCTGTGAGGATCAAAAATGTCAGTCGCTCACCGATTGCTTTCAAATTCCAAACAACAGCTCCAAAGAGCTGTTTTATGTGACCTCATAGCGATGTTCTCTCACCTGGGAAATCTATCGTTACAACGATTGTAAAATTCATCTAGCATGCTGATTGAATGCACAGAAAGCAGATCAGAGATAAGTTTAAAATTATCAGCTTAAAGATGGTTGAAGGAATTGAAATCTTTCCCGAAATTTTTGATGAGCAGAAGGACCTTGTAGTTTTAGAACAAATCTTATGTGTTAGATTCCTCGAACCCGATTATCCTACTTCTGAACTTGAGAAGCTAAAAACTGAAATTTCTGTCTGTGGATGATAACCATTTCTACTTCCTAAAAGATACTATCCTGGATAGACCCAAAGTGGAAGTCTTTGGCTAACTAAAGTATATTACTCATAGATGGGCAGTGATTCTACTCCAACCTCTTGTATCTTCCCTTGCTGTACTCACGACAGAAGATTGAATTTGCATAGGCCCTAGACCATTCAGTTTACTTGTTGCTGAATAGTTACATTACCTCAGAAGTCAGATTGCAACTGCTGGTGACATGTCTGTGAAGATGAGGTCTTATTGAGAGTTTGGCGGATCTATTACAACATATAAACCCTCTCATCTTGCTTATATGTATGATTGATCTTCTATCCTGAAATTAGTCAAGGACCTCTGTGGTTGCGACATTGCTTTCACAAACCCTTTGATATCTTTGGTGAACCCAACGTGAAAGCGTCGCAGAAATTTCAGGATGGGAGATACTTCAGCCTCTATTTCAGCCTCTTCTACAATTCCAGCTGCGTCTTCTACTTCAGCTCCATCAATGATTGTTGTGTCAAGTACTTCAACAGAGGATCTAAAGCATATTTTGCAGAATATGTCCATGTATATGCAGCTCCAAAATCAGTAGACACAATTGTATATGCAGCAGCAGCAACAATTGCATCAACAACAGTTGTCTCAGCAAAGGCAACTCTATTCAGAGCAGGAAAATGCAAACAACGCGACTAAGGCTATTGAAGCAGTTGAGAATGAGAAGAAGCTATTTGATGGCCGTAATGTTTCAGCATATTTGAAGACATATGAGATCAAGATGGGATTTTTGGGAGTTCCAGTTGGACTTATGAGTAAGTATTTCCTTCGTCTTGTCACACCCGCCTT
This sequence comes from Lygodium microphyllum, assembly GCF_053477565.2. NCBI lineage: Eukaryota > Viridiplantae > Streptophyta > Polypodiopsida > Schizaeales > Lygodiaceae > Lygodium > Lygodium microphyllum. The sequence goes on from NC_141159.1 coordinate 129,365,941, forward strand.
GAGGGCGAAAGTGACTGATCTTTTTATTCAAAATACACATTGGCAAGATTTTAAGAAGGCCTTGAAAGAAGAATATTTCCTTGAGGACTTTGGTATGGCTACTCGGCGGTCATTCGGAGAGTGGGTCTACATGCCAAACAAAGGTCTAGCTGCTTCAGAGTTGATTCGAGAATTTGAAGATAGGTATAGTCAGCTTGATGCCATTGAACAAAGAGCATTGGATGTTGAAAAAGTTGAGCTTTTCTTGCAAGCTGCAGATCCTGCTCTTCAAGAAGAATTGGGTGAGCTTCTTGAGGATCGCACGAAGCCTATGGGTCTTAAAACAGATTGGAAGGATGCAGTCTCGACTTTGATCAAGAGGAGGATATGGAAGACTCGCCTACAGAATGGTTCCATGACACCTACACCATCATCAGCTCCTATGCTTGCTTCTATCCCTGTTATTTCTTCTCCTCCTCAGCCAGTTTCTTGGCCTATGCCAGTGCCTACTGTTTCCACTCCACCTATTCCTCCTGTTCCACGACCGATGCCTACACCTTCTGCTCCAAAACCATCCGCTCCATCGGTGCCTACTTCTCTTGATGACATAATCAAAGGCATAATAGATTTGACACTGGAGTCAGTCAAAGACGAGTTGGTGGGAAAGTTGAAAGAGTAGTTTGCTTTGACTGTGCCTACTACTTCTTCTGGTGCTCCTACTACACCTAGGAGTGCTCCTAGTGCACCTAGGAGAGATCGGAGATGTATTTGGTGCGATAGTACGGACCATCAGCATTGCAAGGATTGTGAATCTTTTCAGGATGCAAGGAGGAAGAATTTGGTATATTGGGGACAAGATGGTAAGATTTGGTTGACTGAGACAGGAGCTCCACTTGCTACCAACTTTGGTAAAGGTGGAATGAAGAAGTTAGTGAATGACATGGCTGTGCGTACTTCTTATGTGACAGCTAGAGGTGATGCTTGTGCATATGGAGTCCAGATTGAGAAGGGATCAGAGACTCAGTCAGCACTATGGACTTATGCTATGGAGACTGCAAACAAGGGAAAAATTCAGCAAACTGTTTTGACTAGTGCAGGCTCTAGCATCAGATCAGAGATAGGTTGGGACTTGCCTGTTGACAGGTACTCTATTTATGCTTATTTGGCTAAGTCTCATGGTGCAGATGTACTTGTTGAGGAGAAGCGTAAAAGGGATGAAGAAAATCCAAGTGCAGCTAAGAAGACTAGAGGGGGTGAGTTTGTTACTCCACCTACTGCAGGACCGTCTTCAAGACCAGGGCCAGATCGACAGATGGAAGATGCTCAAAAGAGAGAAAAGAGGCAAGAGCCTAGAGAGAGAAAGCAGCCAGGGTTTAGATTGATGTCCGATATTGAGACATCTACAGACATGAAGAAAATCTTTAATGACAAGATACTTGGCAGTGAGGTGACTTTCACTATTTCTGAGATTTTGGGCATCTCGAAAAGAGAGTTTCAGGATCAGTTTCAGGAGGTTTTGAAGAGGAAAAGACATGCATTGTCTACCACTGATACAAAGGGAGTTTTGATTGGGGAATTGGATGAGGATGAGGATGAGGTTATGGTTGAAAATGCTTCTGTTTTTCCGCAGGTAGAGAAGAGGGTTCAACCTATGCATTATGCTGAAATTGATGAGCCTGTCTTGATACCGCGTAGTCACTTTTCGCGCAGTCATTGGGCTAGGGCAACTACAGAGACGATGGTAAAGATTGGAGAGAAACAGGTGCCTTATGTTGCATTGGTGGATCATGATTTAGAGATTAATCTCATAGTTCGTGGAGTTTATGAGAGTAACAGATGGCCTATGGATATAGAGCATGGGTGGCGTATGAGAGCCGCCAATAACACTGCAGGTGATTTGTATGCTGCCTGTCCTAGTGTCAGGGTTTCTATTGGTGATGTAGAGGAGGATTTTCATTTCTTTGTGCAGGATTCATGCTCTTATCCCATCATTCTTGGATAGCCATTCATCACAGAGATGCGCATGGAAACAAAGGTAATGGATGATGGATGTGCTTATGCACGGATTCGCAGTAAAGATGGTATGAGAGCAGTTCAGTTTATGACTGTATGTGTGAACCATGTTAGAAACAAGGATACTCTCAGAGATGCACCTTTGAGCATTGTGAGGGATTCGGGTTTTCATTAGGTACTGCCGTTTTGCGAGACGACGGTGGTACAGAGCAGAGAAGATTGGAGTTCTCGCCTCCTGGCAGCAGTGTTTTCTCCTCCGGTTTTGTTGGGATTTCAGCAAATAGTTCAATGAGCTATCAGAAGACTTCTAGGTTGCCTAGAGCTGCCAGGCAGTATATATGCAGGAAGGAGAAAAAATCGAAAAATGTAGGAATTTTGGAGGATGATGAGCACATAGATGGGATGTATGACAGTGTGATTTGTGCAGATACGATGACAGAGATGGGAGATATGCTGAAAACTGATATGCAAAATTGTCACAGTAATGTATTAGTGCAGTCCCTGGACATGTTTCATGAAATTGCAGATTTTGTGTCATAGATTGAGTCAGAGGCTGAGGTAACTCAGCAAAGAGTGTTGAGTGCTGAAGAAATTCAGCAAACAGAGTTTCCAGCTGGTTATGATCAGCTTTCAGAGACACAGAGGGCTGAAAACTTTCAGCCAACAGAGTTTACTGTTGAAGTATTTCAGCATCTAGAGTTTAGGGCTGTTTCTATGCAGTCCATAGAGTAGAGGGCTGAGGATATTCAGCCATTGGAGTGCAGAATTGCTGATTTACAGCAAGATTTGTGTAATGCAGAAGAGCATAATGAAGCCAGGGTTGACTCGAAATACAAAACTGTGGATAAGAAGGTGAAGCCGGTTGTTGTACCGCTTCCACCTAACAGTGATCAGCAAATAGATAGGGTTGCTAAACAACCAATTTTGAGGAATTCGGAGCATATTGGTCATAAATTTTCAGCAGAGACTCTTGTTGAATTGAAAATTGGAAATGGTGATTTCTTGCTACCCATAGAGAAGCAATGCTTTCAGGAGATGCTTGAGCGATATGGAAGGGGATTTGCTTTTTTTCTGCGTGAGATTGGATGTGTGAATCCTGATATTGTTGCTCCTATGGTCATTTTTACTATTCCTCATATTCCATGGAATCTTCGACCTATTCTAGTGCCTAAAGCACACCTACCAAAGCTGATTTATTTATTGAATGAGAAAATCAGGATGGGAATCCTTGAGCCTTCATCTGCACCATACTCAAACAGGTGGTTTACAGTTCCAAAGAAGAATGGTACTCTCCGATTTATTCAGGACATGCAGCCAGTGAACAGAGTTACTATCAGGAATGTTGGTATAGGTCCAGTTGTGGATGAGTTTGCAGAGGCATTTGCTGGACGTGCCATCTATTCTTTAGGTGATTTGTATTCAGGATATGATCAGTTTCAACTGGCTTTGGAAAGCAGGGACATAACCACCATGAGAACTCCTATTGGGCTTGTCAGGATGTGTACCTTGCCTCAAGGTGCCACTAATTCTGTTGCGCATATGATGAATGCCATGCATAAGGTCCTTCGTGATTATATACCTCAGCTTACTATGCCTTTCTTGGATGATGTGCCCATTAAGGGGTGTGCAGAAGAAGAGAAGAATGAGCGTCTAAATGAGCAGGGATGCAGATACTTTGTGGCTGATCATATTTCAGCATGTGAGAAGATTTTGGCCAAGTTAGAAGAAGTGAACTTGACACTTTCAGGGCAAAAATCTGTTTTTGGAGTGAATGAGGTTGTCATTGTTGAGCATATGTGTGGATATTATGGCAGGAAACCCTCACCTGATAAGGTGAATGCTATAGGCAAGATTGCGGAGTATTGTTCTACCACTTCAGAGGTACGGAGATTCATTGGAGCTTGTGTGTTTTATATGATTTGGATACCTCATTTTGCACACATAGCAGATTGTTTATATCAGCTGCTTCGAAAAGGGCAGAAATTCTATTGGGATGAGAGCCACACTAGAGCCATGCGGAAATTGAAGAAGTTATTGCAGAAGGCTCCTACTCTCAGGAAAGCGGATTATAATTGTGGAAGGCCTATTGTATTGATAGTTGACACTAGTCCAATTGGCATAGGTTGGGCTGTGGGTCAAGATGATGCATATGAAAATAGGTATGCCATTCGGTTTGGGGCGAAAGTCTTAAATGAGAGACAGAGGAGATATCCGCAAATTAAGAGGGAGTTATTGGGGATTGTTACGGCTCTCAAATGTGACAAGGAGTACTTTATTGGAGCTTCAGTTGTGGTAGAGACAGATTGCTTGCCATTGATTGTTATGATCACGAGTTCCTCTACTCCAGATATAGCTATGCTGAGATGGATTGCATACATCAAGTCATTAAATCCGGAATTTAAACACATAGCAGGGAAGGATAATCCAATGGCAAATATGTTGTCTAGAGCCAGATATGATGATGAGGAGACTCTACTTGAAGAAGAGGATGATGCAGAAATTTTAGCCACTATGGTTGATCATGTTTGCCATGTCTATGATATTGTGGTTTTCATAGAAGAACTCTATGTTGGAGATTGGTTGCAGATTGGCAGGTACCTTAGTACACTGAGCAAAAGAGATGAATGGACAGATGAAGAGTTCAAGAAGATTAGAAGGAAAGCCTATGGTTATTTTCTCAAGGACGGATTTCTTAGGAAGCATCCGAAGAAAAGAGGCGGATTACCTTTGCGGGTTGTCTGCGATAGAGAGACACAGTTACAGGTGATGAGGGAGTTTCATGAGAGTCCTTGGGCTGGTCATAGAGGAGTGTGGGCTACTTATGAGAAAATCAAGGAGAAATATTGGTGGAAAGGCATGTATAGAGATGTTTCTCACTTTGTTGAGACTTGCAGAGACTGCCAGATGTATTCGGTAGTGCGTCATCGAGATGAGCTTCATCCGACCTATCCGCTATGCATTCACTATAAGTGGGTAGTTGATTTGGTTACTATGCCTATGGGTCTATGGTAGATGAGGTATATTGTTTTGGCTAGAGAGGATCTTACCAATCATGTTGAGGGCAGATCTTTGAGAACGAAGACCACTAGTGCAGTGTGTAAGTTCTTATTGGAGGAAATTTTCTGCAGGTATGGTTGTGTGGGTAAGATCACTGCGGATCGTGGTGAATTGGATGTAGATGAAGCTAGGGAGTTTTTCTCTCAGCTAGGAATCAAGTTGGCTCTAACTACAGCATATAATCTAGAGGGAAATGGGAAGAGTGAAAGAGGGCATCCGCCGATAGTGAAAGCATTAGCCAAAGCATGCAGAGAATTGGAGAATGGCCGAGACTTCTACCATTTGCTTTATGGGCTGATCGTACGACTCACAGTGTTACCACAGGATATATGCCTGCAGAGTGGATGTATGGTCAGAAACCTGTTATGCCGACTGAGACTTGTGCTTTGACTTGGTTAGTTTTACCTTGGCAGGAGGATTTGACGAGAGAGGAGCTCTTAGCTCTTCGGATTTGACAGTTGGAGAGGAGACCAGAGGATATTCAGCTAGCTATTGACAGGTTAAAGGTTGCTAGACTAAGAAATAAGGACAGGTTTGACAGCAGGCATTGCTTGCTGCCTAGAGCAATAGAAGAGGGAGATTGGGTATTGGTCTTTGATAGCAGCCTTGAAAATCAGCATACTGCACTTCGGAAGATGGTGAAAAGATGGTTTGGGCCATACATAGTCAGACATGTCTTTGATAATGCAACATATGAGTTGACAGAATTGGATGGAACAGTGCTTAGAGTGCCTATTGCAGGAAAAAGGATCAAGATTTTCAAGAAAAGAGACGATGAAGATTATGCATTGGAAGAATTTGCAAGAGAAGAGCAACAAGAAGAAACTCCAATAGAAGAGACAGATGATATGACAGATAATCTTGTTGATATACCGGAAATGCATAATGAAGAGATTGATCTGTTTGTGGATCTTGATGATAACGATCATGGGTAGTTGGCCCATCCGGAGGATGCGCAGGATTAGAGGGGGTGGATGTCGAACTGCTGCGCATTTGAGATGTGGAATCCACCAAAAAGGTTATGTTGAACATGGATCATTTATCAAGGCACTTGCTTTTTATCATCACATGTAATTAGAGGGTGTCTGTCTAGATGTTGTCAGCCATTGGACATGGGTTTTAACTATATTACAGTCAGCAAATAAGACTTTTACATATGGAATAAGTGGATCTTTTTGGTATTAAGTGAAGGGTACTAAAGGTTCATACTGTTTTGGAACTTGTTTGACATGCTGAGACGGAGGCTGGGGCTAATGGAAACTCATGAGATTGTGCTAGGCAATGGATTGGTGAGCATGTATGCTAAGTGTGGTGCATTCGCAAAAGCAGAAGAATTGTTTGATAAAATACCAAATGTTGTGTCTTGGAATGCTCTAATCTGTAGGTATCCTTGGCAATGCTGAATCTGGGCTTTGTGAGGATGCTCTGAATCTTTTTCAACTGATGGAATTGAAGGTATTCAGCCAGATAGTATCACTTTTGTTAGTGTTCTCGCTGTCTGTAGTCATGCAGATCTTATAGATAAAGGCCTATTGTATTTTGAATCTATGGACAAGGAGTATGGTATTTGTCCAACTATTAAGCACTATAATTGCATAATTGATCTTCTCAGCCGTGCAGGGCAGTTTGACAAGGCCGGTGCAGAACCGACCGCTTTATTAAGCATAAGGGGATTGTGAATAGTAAATGGTAAGAAAAACAAAAAGGCTATTTTGGGGGGAAAAAGCGGATTCGAAAGGCAGGGAAGATTCTGTAATTCAGGAGGGAACGGAAAAAGCATTGGGGGAGGATCGACTGTGGAGGAAGGGATGACGCTAGAAAATCACGGAGAAGGAACGGACATGTTTGGTGGATCGTGAGGACGGAAGATGCTGCAAAATGAAGGGGCGAAAGACGATGCTATGACAACGATGCTGAAAACGAATGAAGATGCTTAGGAGACTGAAGATGACGTATCCGACTGACGGGAAGAGACAACGAATGAAGAAGAATGTGACGAGAATACGATGGCGGACTGGAAGGGGAGAACTCTGAAGACGAAGTGAATGGGCGGGACAAAGCAGCTGTAGAGGCAACGCGAGAAGAAGGGGAGGCTCTCTCACTCTGTTGTCAGAGAAAAAGAGGAGTCACCTACAGGCTTTGGAAAAGAAACACTCGAGCTTACCACCCTCTTCATCACCCATAACAAAGACATCCGTGTCACCTGCTGCACGCAAATTTACGTCTCCTTTGTCGAGGCCTTCCTCAGGGGCTGTAGCTAAATCGGACGCACCAGCTTATGCATGCCTGTCGCTACTTGTATGCTCCGGGCAAGTAGTCACGTCATATATGCAGCTTTCTACAGATGGAAATAACAGCCATGTGGTTGATTCTTGTATTCGGGAGCTGGTTCAAGAGAGTGGAAAGGCAGTGAGGCAATTGGAAGGAGTACTGGATTCTAGGATACAAGACCGAGTTCTTCTTCTGGATAATCCAGCTGGGCGTGGTGAAGTGCCTAGGTTTTGAAGAGCACTTTTATCCAAAAGTGCAGAATCAGTTGTTGAAGGAGTTATGCGAAGGGATCCCCATGAAGTTGAGTATGTTCAAGCTGTTAAAGAGGTGGTTCATTCACTTGAGCCAATATTATTAAAGCATCCCAGTATGTACAAGTCCTGGAACGTTTTCTGGAACTATAACGTGTTATTATGTTCAGAGTACCCTGGGTTGATGATAAAGGAAAGCCACTTGTTAACCGAGGTTTTAGAGTTCAGTTCAACCAAGCTTTGGGGCCTTATAGGGGTGGCCTTCGGTTCCATTCAAATGTGTAATTGGACGTGGTGCAGAGACGCCATGATCACAAACACCTATCTGAACTGAAGTCTGCAATTCAGGCATTCATCTACAGCAACACAACAATTCTAGTGATTTAGCATTCGTTAGAGCTGTAGTCAGAGCTCTGTCTCTGCACAAGCGCAGGCTCAGTTTTTTAAACCAGACAAGAAGCTTTACTTCCCATATGAACCAGGAAAACAGGCCACAAGTGCTGTGAGGATAAAAAATGTCAGTCGCTCACCGATTGCTTTCAAATTCCAAACAACAGCTCCAAAGAGCTGTTTTATGTGACCTCCTAGCGATGTTCTCTCACCTGGGAAATCTATCGTTACAACGATTGTAAAATTCATCCAGCATGCTGATTGAATGCACAGAAAGCAGATAAGAGATAAGTTTAAAATTATCAGCTTAAAGATGGTTGAAGGAGTTGAATTCTTTCCCGAAATTTTTGATGAGCAGAAGGACCTTGTAGTTGTAGAACAAATCTTATGTGTTAGATTCCTCGAACCTGATTATCCTACTTCTGAAATTGAGAAGCTAAAAACTGAAATTTCTGTCTGTGGATGATAGCCATTTCTACTTCCTGAAAGATACTATCCTGGATAGACCCAAAGTGGAAGTCTTTGGCTAACTGAAGTATATTACTCATAGATGGGCAGTGATTCTACTCCAGCCTCTTGTATCTTCCCTTGCTGTACTCATGGCAGAAGACTAAATTTGCACAGGCCCTGGACCATTCAGTTTACTTGTTATTGAACAGTTACATTACCTCAGAAGTCAGATTGCAACTGTTGGTGACATGTCTGTGAAGATGAGGTCTTATTGAGAGTTTGGCGGATCTATTACAACATACAAACCCTCTCATCTTGCTTATATGTATGATTGATCTTCTATGCTGAAATTAGTCAAGGACCTGTGTGGTTGCGACATTGCTTTCACAAACCCTTCGACAACGGGCCAAACCAACGCTTTACCATCTTCCTAGAAGCACTCTATTGATTGTCTAGGCTGCTGTCATAGACAAGCACCCAGTCATTTTCTTGAATTGTTCTTAGCCGAAGTCGATGTTGCTTATCAAATCTTCTTTTGTTCTTTAGTCTTGTTGTCTTTAGCTTCTCAAAAGCTCCTTGAACATCTTCAAACCTTCTTTCTAGTTGCCATATGCGCAAAGTCAGCAACTCTTCTCTATTGATGCCTTCCTCCCAAGGTAGAAGACTCCATGTGAGAATAGATTCTTCAATTGGCATAACTGGTTATTGTCCATGCATAAGTTCAGCAAGCATATACCAAGCCACTGTACCATGAGTAGTTCGGTCAGCCCATAATGCAAAAGGTGGCATTTTAGGCCATTCTTGGATCTTTCCTCTACAAGACTTTGCTAGAGCTTTGAGAATAGATTGGTGCCCTCTCTCACTTTTTCCATTGCCTTCAGGGTTGTAGGCTGATGTCAAAGACAACATAATAGCTTCCAACTCTCCTCTATCTGTAGTTACTTTACCCACACAACCATATCTACAAAACACTTCTTCAAACAAAAAACGACATTCAACTTGAGTGAATTTGGTTGTTAAGGCTTTGCCTTCGACTTGATTGGTTAGATCCTCTCTTGCAAGCACTAAATACTGCATATTCCATATTCTTGTAGGCATGGTTACAAGATCAATAACCCATCTATAATGTGTAGACAAGGGATAAGTCAGTTGTAACCCATCTCGATGCTTGACCATAGAATACATTTGACACACATCACATGTTTCAACAAAATGTGCTATGTCCTTATACATGTTTTGCCACCAATATTTTTCTTTGACTTTACTAAAGGTTTCCCATATGCCTCTATGGCTAACCCATAGGCTTTCATGAAATTCCATCATTACCTATTGTTGCAATCTTTTGTTACCTAAAGCTCAGACATGCGCTCCTTTTTTTTTCTTTGTGTGCTTCCATAGATGTCCTTCTTTAAGAAGAGAGCCATAAGCTTTTCTCTTGATATGCTTGAACTCCTCATCAGTCCAAGTCTCCTTCTTCATTGTGCTCAAATATTGGCCGATCTTTAGCCAATCTTCTTCATAATCTTCTTCAAGGAAATGAACTAGAACTTGAGCAATGCAATGAGTATGCTGGATTCTAGTTGACCATCTTGTTGTTTTCAACTTTGGACCAATATATGCAGTAACTGAAAAGTTATTTTTAGTAGCCATGGAATGAAATCCAACAAGTATAGATTCTTCAGCTTCATCTTTTTCCATCAACTCTTCTTCATTGTGATATCTTGCACGCGATAGCATGCCAGCAACTAGATTAGCCTTTCCTGCAATATGCTTTAATTCTGGGTTGAGAGACTTAATATATCCAATCCATCTTAGCATAGCAATGTCGGGTGTAGAGTAGTTGGCAATCATGCCCAAGAGTGGAAGACAATTAGTTTCTACCACTACGAAAGCACCTATAAAGTATTCATGATCACACTTTAATGCTGTTACAACTCCCCACAATTCCCTTTTTACTTGTGCATGCCTTCTTTGACATTCATTGAGAACGTTTTCTCCAAAACGAATTGCATACCTATTTCCTTCAAGATCCTCTTGGCCAACAACCCATCCTATCCCAATGGGGCTTGCATCCACAGTATGGATGATGGGTTGACCATTTGAATAATCAACCCTTTTAAGAGTGGGGACTGAAATTAACAAATTCTTTAATTTGTGCATAGTGAAAGTATGCTCTTTATTCCAAGAGAATCTTTGGTTTTTTCTTAATAATTGATAAATATTTTTGGCTATATGAGCAAAATGTGATATCCATATGAGATAGAATACACATGCACCAAGATATCTTCCCACCTCAGAGATATTTGTGTATTTTTCTTGCATTCTGCTAATGGCATCTATCTTGATTGGTGAAGGTTTACATCCGTAAGGGCCACACAAATGTCCGAAAACTAGGACTTCTTCTACTCCAAAAATCAACTTAGCTCCAGAAAGGATAAGATGTATCTCTTCTAGCCTTGTCAAAATCATGTCATAATCATGAATATGGTTAACTACAAATGTCTTGCAGTCATCTTCATCAAGCTCCTCATTATTTTCATTGACTTTACATCCCTTGATAGGTACATCATCAAGAAATGGAAGAGTAAGTTGTGGAATAAAGTCCCTCAAGACTTTGTGCATGGCAATCATCATATGGGCTACAGAATTTGTTGCACCTTTTGGTAGAGTGCACATGCAGACCAATCCAAGAGGTGTCTTCATTGTGGTAATGTCTCGGCTTTCTAATGAAAGTTGAAATTCATCATATCCTGAATGTAGGTCACCCATAGAATAAATTGCTCTATCTGCAAAAGCTTCAGCAAACTTATCAACAATTGGACCTGAACCAACATTTCGGATTGTGACACGATTAACAGGCTATAGATCTTAGATGAATCGTAAAGATCAATTTTTCTTGGGTATGGTAAACCATCGATTTGAGTAAGGTGCTGAAGAAGGTTCTAAAATCTTCATTTTGATTTTCTCATCTAGAAGTTCCAATAATTTGGGCAAATGCACCTTTGGAACGGGAATGGGCTTGAGGTTCCAAGGCACATGTGGGACCGTAAAAATGACCATAGGAGCTACAATATTTGGATCCACACAGCCTGTTTTACATGGTTGAAATGCAAAATCTTTTCCATGTTTCATTAGCATTTACATAAAAGAGTATTTTTTAAGCCGCAACGAAAGAAAATAATTTTCACCTATGTTGAGCTCTTTTATACTTTCAGATGGAAACTTGTGACCAATGTTGGAAGGATCACAAAGACTTGGTTGATTTGCTGCTCTATCAGTGAGCCCTTCACTTTCAGGAGGTAGTGGGACTGCCACATGTTTGACTTTCTTATCCAACATCTTGTATTTTGTCTCCACTTGCGCTTCAACCTTGTTGAGTAAAGTAATGTCTTCCTGCTCAACAAATTCTTGAATTGTTTGATAAAAATCCAATGTACATGCTTCTATGGATTGATTTTCAGCCTGATTTTCTACATGAGCAGCTATATGTATTTCAGCCAATGTGTCAGTAGTAATTAGTAAAAAAAAAACTGCCCAAACTATCTTCATTTTTAGCCATAATGTCATAAGTTTTTAGCTCCCTTTTTACATGACATAAATATTTTCTTTCAGCTTTAGTCATGGCCGGAGGGGCCTTTAACAGCCCATACTATTGGTTGTACTATATATAAATTTTCTAGAGACATAGTTTCTGTAGCATAAGGAGGTTCAATCTTTTTTACATGACATACTACCATACCCTCCTTTTATAGTAGTGTAGCCCCAAAAACCCTTGAATTCTTGGGCATTAGGAGGCACATGATAATCACGCAGTCGATCTCTGTTTGGATGATGGTTAACATACACAGTAAGAAATTGGACAGCTTATTCATTATCCTTACTTCGGATTCGAGCATAGGAAGAACCATCATCAAGAGCTTTTGTTTCCAAGCGGGCTTTAGAAATGTAAGGTTGCCCAAGAATGATAGGGTAACTACAAGAGTCTTGAACAAAAAAGTGAAAATTGTCTTTTATGTCTCCAATAGTTACCTGCACATTAGGGCATGCAACATATAATTATCCACAAGAGTTGTTTGCAACTCTCATTCGCCATCTTGGATCAACATCTATGGGCCATCCGCCACTTTCCTAGAGACTCCTTGCCATGACGTTTATCTCCGAGCCATGGTCTAGTGTTTCTTTTTCTCTAGTTTTGACAACTATCTCTATTGTTGCTCTTGCCCAATGCATACGGGAGTAGTGATTGCTTGGAATGAACCGAGCCTCTTCCTCCTCATGCATATGTTGTAGACAACCTTCTTTATGAGAGGTGGGCTGCCCAAATGGTTTGGACTAGCCGACCATTACATTTTTAGCTTTCACTTCTTTAATTTTTGCATTCATGCTTTCTTTATCTTCAACTTCAATTGCTGCAATTAGTTCTTTAACTGCTTCAAGATGAATTCCTTGTGAAGTCAGCTTCTCTTCAACCTACACAAAAACTCGAAGAAATTGCACAAAAGCATGCATTGTTTCTTCAGCTTCATCACTAACATATTGTATTTTCCTTTTGATTACATTAATAATTACATCATGGAATTCACATTTAGTAATTCCAAGAATTTTGCCTAAGGTGAATTCAATTTTGCTTCATAGAATTCGTTCTTCTAGGACTCCTTTGAGATCGGTTGCAGATTCTATGTCAGACTGCAATTTGTAGGTTGGCTGCTTGCCTTTCTTCTTTCCTTCGGTCTTCTTTGTTTGTGGCACATCTTCCATATCTTGATCTGGGGTTATATTTTTAGCAAGATTTGTTTGTTCAGGCATTCCTCTAGTTATCCATTTTGAAGGGCCAGAAGGCCCTCATTCATCTTCTCTTCTTCTCTTTTCTTCAATCAAGACTTCTTTATGATTGACGTCAGCCAAATGTGCAAAGGCAAAAAAAGAATCTACTAGTTCTTTCCAACTAGTTATTCCTCGAATGCACTGACTGGCGTTAGCCAAATCTTCTTTGGCTACTTTACTGGAGCCTCGAGAGGAACACCAAAGAAAAGGGAATTCTCTTGCAAGAAAATCTATCTTGTAACATTAACAAGCTTGTTTATCATGTTTCATATGATCACAATGAAGAAAAGAACACCAGGCACAACAAATCTTCATGCATCATCATGTAGACCTCCCACGGATTTGATGGAATCAACCATATTCTTCAATATCTTCACAAAATCCATCAATAGAACAAAGAAAGCAAAGGAATACACAATTTTTGAATGGAAATACATCACATAGTATTCATCTTCAATATCTTCATAGTCTTCTCTCTCAATCTCTCATATACAATCACTCTGTTTTAGTAGAATTGGCTATCTCTGACTCTCTCTCTCTCTCTCCATCAATAATACATCATATCCTCACTACAATATCTCAAAATTACTCTCAATAATCCTTCTTAGGTCGTGGATACCCCTCCCAAGAGGTATGTCTAATATGAAGAGTCACCAGAGCCACTACAGTGTCCTTTCATAGCTCACTACTATCACTTCACTCTAGTCTTCACTTGAGTCTTCAGCAGCTACTTCTTCCACTTCTTCCAGCTCTTTTGCACTTGTATTCACCTCTTTCCAAGGCTAGAAAACTTTCCCAAGCTACACTCTCATCCATCAGAACACATATAGAAGCATACAGAATAGTCACAGAACAGTACTAGAACAGCTACAGTACAAAACAGAAACAGAAGCTCTACAGAAGACCTTCAGAAGGTTACAGAAGGTCATCAAAACCACATAACTCATACTCAAACCATTCCAAACTCTCACAAACCATTCAATAAACTTTCACAAGATCTCAATCTTCATCAATCAATACTCTATCCCTCCTTACAGAAGACAATCAGAACAAAACAGAGCAAAACAGAGCAAAACAGAAGGTATACAGAACCAATCAGAACCTATCAGAACATCACAGAACCACCAATAATTATCATGATCTTCCAAAACCCAATCAATATCATATAAAACACTCTCAAACCACTTCCAAATCAATCAATCATCTCATAAAATCAACCATTCAGCTCTCAAAAACAACAAAAAACCAGCCAAAAAACAAGTCATTTTAACACTCAACATATCCCCACACTTAATAAGGAAGCGTCCTCGCGACCCAGGAAAAAGGGAATACAAGTTCAGGGAAAAGCTCAACTTTGATCATCAATATCTTCTCAAAAAGAATCCAGTCTACCACGACCCCAACTTATGACCTGTTTCTGATATAAAAATACAAAGAAAGGAAAACCCTTATACATTAACACCGCTTAGCAAACTAAAAAATCACAATAAATTTGTAAAGGATATAAGAGTTTGCTTCTTCTTCATCAGCATCAGCTTCAACTCTCCAACCATGACCCCATCACCACAATTCTCCAAAATGTAGCTCACACACGAAATCCAATCCAATAGGAAACCACCACGCTAGTTTGACATGAACTCACAACACAAACACGAATACACAACACAACCATCTGAATGACTTCGCCAAAAAGAGATTTTCATTTAAAAAGCATCCATTATACATTGGAAAGGTATCAATGAAGATGATCCCTCTTAAAAGATTGATGTTGTCGGAAACAATCCATAGACAAGGATTCATCTACAAAGTTTTTGGGAGGATTTTGAAAAAATTGGAGACAACACATCCTTTCCAACAAGACCAAGTATCTGCTAGGCAAACAAAGGGCATGAAAATACAATATATCAAGTTGCTGGGAATCAATATTCACATTGACATTCATGCACAACTTTGGAATAGGCTTGGAATCATTATGAGAGTGCCTATGCATATACGCCAAGTACCAAGCAAAGTGAGCAGTTAATCTCACTGAGGGATCTGCAGACTGTGAATACTGCTAAGAAAAATCAACATAGTTCTGATAAGCTTGACTGGAAGCTGTCCATTCTCCTGGAATTACTGGCCAATTGATCTGAGGTCCTGTAAGGCAATCATCCGAACTCCATCCCCTTCTTCTGAAAATCTGATTATCAAACCCGTCACAGTCACTAACCAACTGAGGTGGTTGAGATATAGAAGTGTTAGGAGAGGGTAATGGAATAAGGAAGAGTGGATGAAGGGAGGGATAGGAAAAATCATAAAAGGAAGAAAAGGTTAAAGAAGGAGTGGCAGAAATTTGTAGGGAATCACTAAGGAACGGTGTTAACTGATAAATAGGAAATGTGGAGGGTACATTAATGGATGGAGAAGGACAAGGCGGAGAAGGGGAAAATACCCTATCCTCAATAAAGGAGCAGTATGTAAAAATTGGAATTTGAGGAAGAGAGGAAGGTTGGAAAAGAAGGTGTAAAATAGTTGTGGAATTAGATTGACAAAGGGAAAGATATATAGCATAGCGGTGAGCCATTTGTTGGTAATAGAGGAGGGTAGGAACAGAAGGTCCTAAGAGAGATCGTCTATGATAGGCATCAAAGAAGGTAGCATCAAACGGATTATGTTTTGAAAGATAGGCTAAGAGATCCATCCTTAGTTGATTAGTACTCTGGGCAGAGGTAGGAGCTGTGCTTTGTCTTTGATTGAGGACCACAGAATCAATCATGGAATGCCACGAATTATCATGACAATCAACCACTTTGGAGGAATAACTCTGGAACATGTCAGCTATGTGCAACTCCAAATGATTGACATACAAAACAGCCTGTAAGACCACATCCCCCACATACCATGCCATATCCACCTCATCTGGAATTAACAAGTCTCCCCGTAGATACATGTAGGACATCAACATGGTATCTGGCGTGACAGAATCTTCAAAGACCATTCTTACTACCTCTGTCAACAACTCAGCAGACCAAGCCCCACTCCATCCTTCCTCTGGAAGAGGTAAATCCATCGTGGAAAGCTTTATATAGAAGACCAACTTCTGTAAGTGGTAGTGGACAAAGAAAGAATGGTCTGGTAAAACATATTCCTGAAACTGCTCAAAGGTAGACCATAATAAGTCCATTCTGGACTGCAATCTTTCCACTTTATCTTGGAATAAAGGGCACAAAGTAGCCTGTCTCTGAAGAGCAGCCAAGTCCTGTTGTGAAAGAGAAGGAATCAATGGAACATTAGGGCTTGGAGGAACAGAGCGGGACTTTGCTAGTTGATCTTGCAATTGCTGGATTTGGGAGGCTTGGTTGGCCACTGTGTCATTAGCAGTCTGTAAAGCTGAAAGTTTGTCATCTAAGATAGCTTGGAACTCCGTCGCTTCTCGGGACATCCTCTCCTTCTCCTCTGAAAGGCTAGTAACCTGTGATTGAGCCTCTAGTAACTGGATCTTCAAAGAAGAGATCTCATCGCTTTGGGTGGCAACCAGTTGGATTTGCTGTTCCATTTGCTTAAATAAATCTGCGAGGGTATCCTTAGCAGAAGATAACTCGGATGTTGCCTTATGCAACTGGTCCTTAGACTGCATGAGCTCTTCATAAAAAGACGCGTACAGCTGTTGAACACAGGCTGTCTCACTGACAACTCAATGGAACTCTGAATATCTTTACAGAGAAAAGGAATTGCATCTCCTGAGACTAGACTGTTCAGGGAGGGAACTGAGATGTCCAATGATCCTTCTCGATGTGCTCTGAACAGGTTATTACAAGTGAGATACCTAGGGAGATCACTGCCAGAGGTAGCAGGGATAGGTACTGAAGGAAGTACGGAAGGAGCTTTTTCCGCTACCCTCTTCAAGCGTTTGCGCTGGATTGACCAAGGGAGGCGGAGAATCATCATCCTCTATGTCAATGGGTTCTGACTCATCTGAAAGTGGAGGAGGAGGTACTAGATCTGATGGAGGAGGTGGAGGCACAGTCTTCTGTAAACCTGAATAGGTCAAGAAGGCAGACAAATATGATCCATATGTGACATTGGTAACATTACCCCTGGTAACTTTGACGAAATGCTGATCCATTTTAGTGAGGAGGTAAGTGCTCCAATCAATAGCAACTCCTTTCAACACCATCCTGGAAGCTGTGAAAAGCTCTTTGGACAAATACTGGGATGGCGTTTTGGCAGGCATAAACCTATCCTGGAGAAACTGACAGATCCTCTTCCATACGGGATCAGTGATCATAGAAAAGGAAACTCCGGAAGAGTTAATCACCTTCTTAACATCCAGCATTTCCCTTGTCTGCTTTTGCAACAGCTTCAGAATCTCGTCATTAGAGAAAAGATGACGAGTGGTAACAAAAGGTTCGCCTTTGGAGGGTAGAGACAGAGCCTTCCCTAAGCCGCGAGGTGTCAAAGTCATAGAAATGCCCTGGACTAGTCCTGTCTTCTTGCTGTAAGAGGCCAGAAACTCATCACATAACGACAGATCCTCTGGAAGCAGGGGAAAAGAAGTAGCTACAAAAGCAGCGAGTCCCGCCTTCGTGAGAGGCTCAAAAGCAAGTAGGGAAGAGTAATCCCTACTGACTAATGGGACGTATTGGATAGGGGGAGGAGCATGAGAAGGCGCCATTCAGATGGTTACACACACACCACAAACACAGACAATCAAAGAGAATGCCTGCAAAGCAATAGACAAAAAACCAAGGATAAGAGAACAATCAAAACAATAAAACGTGACTCGACCAACTAACCCCAAGCTAACCACAACCTAGAAAAAATTTGACATGACCTTGAGACATGCGACCGAAAGCTTCATGCGATGCAGCAGACAAACACCCAGAACCCCGTATCAGGCAATAAAAGAAAAAAACTGCATACCGTACCCGTAACCGTAACAAAGACAGTAAACCAAAACAATACCACATCCGACACATATCAAGACTACATCGGTGATAGAACTCTAAGGACTGCGCATACCCATCCCACGAAACGGTTCATTAAAAAGGGAAATTAAGTGCAGTGAGGGGGAATTAATTGAATGAAGGGTTGATTTTAATAAATTATTAAGAATGGGTGAATTTTTATTAGGTGATAAACCTTAGCAAGAAAACGGCGGTTCCTGATTATAAATTAAATTACCAATTATTAGGTGAAAATGGTGCATTAATTCAAATCCCAGACTTCAATACCCGACTGGGTCTCTAAATGCAAATTCAGTTATTACAAATTAAGGTGATGTGGAGCGCTTTTTTGCCAACGCGTGCTCATGTGACGGCTGGTTCATTTTAATTAAAAATTAAAGTGCCTCTTTAGCGCACGTAGCGCGTGCTAAGTGAACGACGGGTTTATTTTAATTAAAAAGTATGTGTGTGTATAGCGCGAATGCGCGTGGAACTGTGGGTGAATAAAGAGTTCATTTTAAGAATTAATGTGTGATTAAGGGGGAAATGAAAATAAATAAAGCACATAAAATAAATACCTGGAAGGGGTGTGTATGTAATGCAGAAATGCGCACGGAAGAGTCCCCCAAAAGAAGTGAATCCAGTAAAGGAAAAGTAAAGACCACTGACGAAACAACAAAGACAACACCTTAGGGGATGGGTTGATTTGTTTTGTGGTTGGTTTTGTAATGTTTGTAATTTGGGATTAGTGATGGTTGGTTTATGTTTGTGAGGTTATTATGTTTTGTGGATGTGTGTTGTTTTTGTGTTTGTGTAGTTGGTGGTTTGTTTGTTTTTTTGTTTGGTTTTTGTTTAATAAGAATAATAATAATAATAGGAAAATCAAGATATATATCACATGAATATGGAGGAAATATCCACAATGGAGTGTATGCAAATAAAATAGAGAGTGTTAAGGGAAATTTCCGTTTGTTGGTTTGTTGGTTTGTTTGTTTGTTTGTTTTTTTTGTGTTTTTTGTTTTTTAAACAATAGGGGTACCATGTATGGTAATATTTTAAAATGAAAAATAAATGGAAAATGGTCAAGGGAGGTAAGGGAAATTTTGGATGAATTTTTAGAATTTTTTTAGAATGTTTTACTATTTTTAAATGAATTTTCTACATTTGTTGGTAATTTGGGGGATAAATTGGGAAATATTTAATTTTCAAAAATTTTAGGGTTGGAAATTTCCAGCGGACAAATTCCCAAAAATTGGCAGAAAGCGAAGGGAATTTTTAGAATATTTTTTGAATTTTTATGATGTGGAAATGAATTTATAAATTAATTAAATCATGTAAATCATGTTAATCTGATAAGTAAGTTAAAAGTAAGTCTGTTAAGTCTGGTTAGTCTTTGTAAGTCATGGTAGTCTGCCCAAGTCAAGTCAGGTTAGATAAGTCAGTTAGGGGAACT
The DNA here is from genome assembly GCF_053477565.2 of Lygodium microphyllum. Taxonomy (NCBI): domain Eukaryota; kingdom Viridiplantae; phylum Streptophyta; class Polypodiopsida; order Schizaeales; family Lygodiaceae; genus Lygodium; species Lygodium microphyllum. The sequence goes on from NC_141159.1 coordinate 129,385,557, forward strand.
AGGTCAATGGAGACTAACCTAAAGGGGGTTAGTTAACCTAAGGTGGGTCAGGGTTAGGGTTAGGATTAGGATTAGGGTTAGGGTTAGGGTTAGGGTTAGGGTTAGCCTAACTAGGGGTAGTTAGAACTAACCTAACTAAGGTTAATGAAACTAACTAGGGTTAAGTAGCCTAACTAGGGTGATTTAGGGTTAGAGTTAGGGGGTGGTAACTAAGGTTAGTAACAACTAACTAGGGTTAATTACTATAACTAATGTTAGGTTAGTTACAATGGTTAGGTTAGTCAAACTAACCTGAGGTTAGTGAGGGAGGAGGTGGTGGAAGAGGAGGAGGAGCAGGAGTGGAAAGAGGAGAAGGCGGCGGCGGTGGCGGCAGCGAGGAGGAGGCGGGCGAGTCTCCAGGCGGCGGCGGGCGCGCTCCAGGCGGCGGTCTGTACATGCTGGACAAAGCGCTGCGGGTGGGGTCGTCGGAGGGGGCCGATGGCAGCGTCTGTGTAAAGTCGGGGCGATCTTGCAATGCGTCACGGATGGCAGGACAGGAGGAAGGGGAAGGAGATAAGGAGGAAGGGATGGGAGGGAGAAGATGAGGACGCAGGGGGGGAGATGGGGAGGGAGGTGGGTGGGGGTTGGGGAGAGAGAAAGAGGGGGTGGGAAGAAGGAGAGAGAGAGAGAGAGAGAGAGAGAGAGAGGAAGGTTAGTTGGGAGGGGGGGGGGTTCGTTGGAGGAAGGGGAGGGTGAGAGAAAGAGAAAAAAAAATATTTTTTAAAAAATAAAATAATAATAATAATTAAAAAAATTAATTGTTAAAAAAAAAGGAAAACAAAAGAAGAGGTGAGACGCCCCTGTCCCGCGCGCATGCGCGGGGCGGGGGTAAAAAAATTTGCGGTGACGGGAGGGAAAGGGCACCTAGATGCAGGGACGAGACACGTAGATGCGACCGGGGCGTGGTAAAACGCGTAAAATTAAAAAAGGCGCATTCACGCGCGGGACGGAGAGCGTAAATACTCATAAAAATAAAGAAAAATTAATAACTCCCAATCCGAACGTCAAAACGAAAGGACGTAAAAATAAAAAGTGGGCAGGACAGCAGGCGAAAGACATGGAAAATATATGCCGGAGGTTCCAGGGGGGTAAAGGGCGGTCACGTGCAAAAAACAGAAAAAACGGACCACAAAACGCAAGTAAAAATTAATATCGAAAGATCCGTGCATCAGAACGAGGTGCAAGAAAAAGGAAAACAGTGCAAAAATACGGGCTCAACAATCCTATCACATCAAAACATAATTCCAACTGAGATAAGACGCGTTCACATGGGAAAAACCCAAAAAACAAACCCGAAAATGGGATCGGAAATTAATATCGGACGAACCTGTCGCCGGAATGTCAGGCAGTAAGAAGGAAAAATGTCTGTAGGAAGGGGTGGCATAGGGTGATCATGTTAAACTGCAGTTTCGGTGGAAGTAGGAGGGGTTCACATGCAAAAAACTCCAAAAATACACCCGAAAACGCATTGAAAAATTAATAAATAAAAATCTGAAAGTCGAAAGAGGATGGAGGAAAAAGGAAAAAGGTGAGGGAAGGCACAGGGGACACGGCTGTCAAATCAAATTGGAACTCCGATGCAAACAGGGAAGGTTCACATGGAAAAATGTCAAAAAATACGCACGAAAAAGGTGTAAAAAACCGGAAAATGAATAATGGACAAACCGTGTATTGGAAGGACAGGGCGTAAAAAGGAAAAATATCAGGGGGAAAGTGGTTGTCAGGGCTATGACGTCAGAGCATGGTTCCGAAGCAAGAAAAGCACGTTCACATGGAAAACCGGCTAAGTTGCGCAAAATACTTCAAAAATGAATAACTCAAAAACCGTGCACCGGAACAGGGGTAGGTAAAAAGGAAAAATGATCAGTTCAAAGGGAGGAATAGGTCGATAAGGTTGGATTTGGACTTCAGTGAACGTAGGATGCATTCACATAGTAGGACCTCAAAATCAAGGAATGAAGGAAAACTGCAAGGGATTAGTCCCAAGGGTGGGTGGAAAATGAATGGGTGGGTGGGAAGGGACCCCATCAGGGTAAAAGCAAGGCATGGCAACCTGCATGAGCAGGTTGAGGCATATGCAGAAGGGTATGCAATGTAGACGCGCAGGGACGCGTCCTCACACTTAAAACCGCAACGGATAGGGTTAACCGAGCAATAGGGACCTAGGACCACGCCACAGACCATCCACTAACGTCCCCACACTTAAAACATGACCGTCACTGAGAAACCAAAGTGGGAGGGTTAGAAAAACTTGGCCCATTTTGTCAAGAAGCAAGGGTGAGTGTCGATGGCACGTCCAGGGTGGTTGTCGGCTTCTGGAGGTACCAAGGCATCTTCTCGGCGCACGTCCTTCATGGCAGGGACCATGCAGCAGTACCCAGGGAGGTAGCTGGTTGAAGGAATCGCAGGAAATCCGTCGATGATAAGGGATACTACACTCAACTCGCAGTCACTCAATTGGAATGAAAGAACAGTCACTCGCCCCATGACTAATATCACTCAAGGAATAAGGATGGAAACCTATATCGCGTACCCAGTTGAGGAATCGACAAGGGGGAATGGTGCAAAAGGAGTATGCCAGAGTGCACAGTTGATGGTGCATTAGTGCGTCCAACCCGTCTGGCATAAGTACAAGAAGGAAGGCAAGGGAGCCGTACAGTGCAGTGGACAGAACAGGGTGATGTGTCTTGTGTTGACGGCAAAGACCCATCCCGTGGGTGCACAGGGAAACTGGAACATACCTGACTCCAAGTGTCGTAACGTCCCTCAATCTCACCTCTCGGTAATTGATTGAAGAAACTCCAGTCACACTCAGCCCACCCCCTGTCTCACGCTCTGTTGATAAATACAGAGGGCAACCCTTTCCTGAAACCCATTGATGTAATCCTCACAGTCACTTGTGCAAAGGTTATATGCCTTGTGCGCATTTGATGGTGCAACGGTGCATCCCTCCCTGTGCCGGCATACAGTGCGAGAAGGAAGGCCAGGGAGCCTTATGGTGCAGTGCACAGAAACAAATTGTGCTTTGTGCATTGAGAGGCCCATCCCGTGCGTGCAACACTTCAGTCACACTTCTCACCTCTCATTTGATTTGAAGGGAAAAGACTGGTCACTTACCCCACCCTCTGTCTCACTCTCTGTTGATAATTATAGAGGGCAACCATACTCACTTCCCCATCCGGTTAGGATGAAAGCTCACGTCACTTGATTGTTTGTCGATGAAGATCGCGTCATCAGTTGTTGAAGAGGCGTACCCACGGAGGTAGCCATCAAATCGAACGTTGTGTTGAATAGGACATGTCATCTGCTAGAGGATAGTTAGACGCTCTGCAGAAAGACCCAGGACATAGCGTACCAAGGGAGGTAGCGTCGGAATTGGATCCGAGGGATATCAATCAATGAATCCACTTTCTGGACTGCTGGGTGTTACCACCTTTTCCACAGCCAGCTTCCCGCCCAAGGGTGTTTACCACCTTTTCTTGGAACGAGGCCTGCTATGACAGGGAATTGCTTCCTTTTCTCTCATAACAGATTTGTTTTTTTTTCTTTTTTTCTTTTTCTTGTTTTCCCCTATTCCCGAGGGTGTTTCCACCTTTTCTCGAAGAATAGGTCGGCATGACAGGGGCCTAAGTCCTTTTCTCCCATGACCAATATGTTTTGTTTTTTTTTCTTTTTCTTTCTTTCTTTTTTTTTTTTTTCCGAATTGAGCAAGGGAATGGTAGAAAGGCCATTTGTCAGAACCAACCTCGCCACTGTCGCTGGTGGAAAATAGAGGATAAGAGATCAAGGCTGGAAGGGGGGTTTGAGGGGACATAGGGTTGTGTCCACTTCATCATGAGTGACTGAAGAATGGCTATCAGAAGTAGCATCATAAGAAGTATAGTGCCGCGCCAACGAGGGAAAGGATCAAGTGTCCGTAATTGTCAAGATCCCCAAGGAGGGAAGTACTTCTTCAGGCGATATCCATTGATCAGAAAGGGATCATCAGAGGCATCAACGGTCTGTACTTGGACAGAGCCATTAGGGTTGACTGCAAGTACCTTATAGGGGCCCATCCACCGCTGTTGGAGCTTGCCAGGAAACTTGCCAAAGCGTGAATCATAGGCTAGGACCAAATCACCTTCTGTGAACTCCTTGTGCTTGATGAAGCTATCATGGTAAGCCTTATGTTGAGCTTGCGTGGCTTCCATGCACTGTAGAGCCATCCTACGAATTTCGTCCAAACATTCCAGGTGCAGGAGACGGCGTTGTAGTGAATCATCGTCCCCCAAACGCTCTTTGATAGCCACTCTTAAAGAGGGTAATTCCAGTTCAACAAGAAAAACAGCTTCTGTACCATACACCAGCTGGAAGGGTGTCTGTCCGGTTGCTGCTTTATGGGAGGTTCTGTACGCCCAGAGGGCCTTTGTAAGTCGATCATCCCAATCATGATGATGTGCAGAAATTGTTCTTGTCAGAATTGAGCAGAGGATGCGATTCGTGACTTCGACTTGGTCGTTGGCTCTGGGGTAATAAGGAGTGGACTTGCGATGGCGGATCTTATACAACTCTGTCAACTCCTCCATGACTTTATTAAGGAAATGAGTGCCTCTGTCACTTACCAGCTCTAAGGGACTGCCAAAACGGGTGATGATATTCTCGTACATGAACAGGGCCACGCTGTTACCATCGTCCCGCTTTAGGGCTTTAGCTTCACACCACTTTGTAACATAATCCGTACATACGAGGATGTATTTGTTCTGTTTCCTTCTGGTGGGAGGATCAATTGGACCTACGAAGTCAATGCCCCACTTCTCAAACGGCTTCAAAGGAAGAATAGGTTGCAGTGGCATGGCACTTGTCTTCGTGGGTTTCCCCATTCTTTGACAAGCATCACATCTTTTACAGTAATCATAGGCATCCTTGTGGATGGTAGGCCACCAATATCCTGCTAGCAGAGCCTTCCTGGCTGTAGCTTCTCTTGCAAAGTGACCTCCACATGGCTCGTCATGGCAAGCCTTCAAAACAATCCCAATCTCATCTCCTGCAACACATCTTCGGAGCACTTCATCTTTGCCTTTCTTGTACAGTGCGCCACCTAGCAGGGTGTAGGGGGCTGATTCTAGCATAAGCTTCTTCCTCTCCTGACTAGAAATGCCAGGAGGATACTGTTGGGTTGCCAGCAGATTGGCAATGTCTGCATACCATGGAGTTACAGTTTCTACCAAGAATAGGGAAGCATCAAGGAGGTTTGGATCATCCTGCTCCTCGTCTGCAGTTTGTGGGATACGTGACAGATGATCAGCCAGAACATGGGAACGACCAGGCTTAGTAATCACCTCAAAGTCGAACTCCTGGAATAAAAGGAGCCATCTCATCATTCGTCCTTTCACATCTGCTTTGTTCATCAAGAAGGACAGGGCTTCATGATCCACATAAAATTTAAAGTGGGTGGATAGGAGGTAATGGCGAAACTTTTCCAGGGCAAACACCATTGCCAAGCACTCCGGCTCGGTCACTGTGTAGTTCCGTTGCCTATCAGTGACTTTTCGGCTTGCATAATAGATCGGTTGATCCAATTTGGAGAAGCCCTTTTGGCATAGGACTGCGCCTAAGCCTTCAATAGATGCATCAGTGTGTACGTGGAACTCTTTCGTCCAATCAAGAGGTTGCAGAATGGGTGCCTCAATCAGACACTGCTTCAGAGTGTGGAAGGCTTTGTCACATTCTGCCGTCCAAGTAAACTCTGCATCTTTCCTAAGAAGCTTGTGCAAGGAGGTTGCCTTTGTTGCGAAATGAGCTATGAACCTTCTGTAGTAACCCACATGGCCTAGGAATCCCCTCAACTGTTTGAGGTTGGTGGGTGCTGTCAGAGCTGTGATCTTTTCAATCTTTGCAGGGTCTGTTGATATCCCTTGTGTAGAGACAATGTGGCCCAACAGAACTCCAGAAGAGACCCCAAAGATGCATTTGTCGGGGTTGAGGGAAATCCCATACTCCCGGCATCGGTCAAAGCATTGTTCCAGGTGTTCCCAGTGTTCACGGATCAAACTATAGACACAGAAGTCATCCAAATATACCTCAATAAAGTCGTGCAGATGATTCTGAAATGCAGCCATCATGACTCGTTGGAAAGTAGCAGGGGCATTGCAGAGTCCAAACGGCATCACTCGGTAAGCGTAGGTCCCCCATTCTGTGGTGAAGGTTGTTTTGGATTGGTCTTCTTTTGCTATCTGCACTTGGTTATATCCACTGAATCCATCCAGAAGGGAATAAAGCTCATGTCCTGCCACTGTGTCCAACAGTTGGTCTGTGAAAGGGATAGGAAAGTGATCCTTCTTTGTCTTGGAATTAAGATTTTGGAAATCCACACATATTCGCAATTTGCCATTCTTCTTGGGTACAACCACGATGGGTGAAACCCATTCACTATTTGCCACTGGATAGATGAACTCGGCTTCCAGAAGCTTCAGCAGCTCCGCTTTCACCAATGTGGAATAATTCGGGTTCATTCGCCTCTGTCGTTGCCGTACTGGCTTGGTATTAGGCTCCAAGTCAATATGATGTTGACATATTGTGGGATCAATCCCCTTTAGGTCTTTGTAGGACCATGCAAACACGTCCAAATTTTCTTTCAACAAGTTGTACAAGGTTGACAACTCCTCTTCTGGGAGACTGCTACCCACCTTCAAGTGGCGTTCAGTGCCATCTGCATCCATAAAGGTTAACTGCCTTTCACCTTCTACTTCACGGATGAAGGTCCCGCGGACTGCTTCTGGGTACAGATCCGACTCCTTCAAAGGAGTGGTGTCCTCTTCTGATGTCCCAGTAGAACCAACTTCTTCTTTTGGTGGAGACTTAGGTTGCTCCTTAAGATGTTGAAATGGGATTAGAGCCGTTTCGGGTTTGGTTTCAAGATTAATTACCTCTTGGCTTGAAGACTCATCTTCTGATGACGCATCCAGGAACGTCACATAACAGGGACCCTCTGATTTCTGTTGGGTTTGTGGGACTGGTGCTTGTTGGCACGGTGCATCATCATCATCTTTCTTTGGCAAGGATGGGTGAGGATGGCATGAGCCACTGTTGAAAGACGGCTTGTTCTTCTTAATCCATTTCTTATAAAGGTTTTGCATATGAGAAGATCCATTTACTAGACCAAATGGTACCATCATCATTCTGTCCCATAGCATGAGCTCGTCTATTTCTGATGCTTCTGGAACTTCTTCTTAAAATGTATCCTCTTCAGGTGGGATAGACTCTTCCGTTTCACTTTCATAATCTTCTTCGTCCATATCATGTCCATCCTCTTCTGTCTCTGTCTCTGTCTCTGTCTCTGTCTCTGCTTCTGCTTCTGTCTCTGCTTCTGCTTCTGCCTCTGTCTCTGCTTCTGTAGGAGCTCTGTAACAGAAGAACATATTCTCTGTTTCCTCTTCTGCCTCTGTCTCTGTTATGGCCATGTAACAGGGAGAGCAGTACATCCAAGCTTCTATCTCACTGTCAGAAGTGATTTCAGAAGTCATTCCTGGTTCAGGCAGGAAGTATTCACCCATTGATAATGGCTTTGTATCTTTTGGAAGTCGGCTTACAGTATCCACTGTTAAGGAATGTGCCACTGTTTTCTTGGGAAGGATCTGTTTGACAGCATCTTCGTCTGCTGATGTTCCATCTGTAGCCTCATTAGGGGAGTCAGAAGATAATTCCAAGGAGGTGGATCCATGTCCTTTTTGAGAACCATACAGTTTCAGCACCACTTTGTTGGGTCCTCTATCCAAGGTCAAAGTTCCTTTGAACCAATCCATCCTTGCTCGGGCTTCAAAAAGCCATGGTCTGCCCAGTAACAGAGGGTAGGATGTACCATAAGAGTTTGGCTTCACCACCAAATAGGTTAGCCAATAATCTTTTCCAGCCACTGTAGTCTTCACATATGGGAGAATGCCCAAAGGCTTGATTCTACTCTGATCCGCCAGTCTGATGAGCCATTGGGTTGGTTGCACACCTTGTAAGCCTAGATCTTTCATTGTAAATCTGTCATAATGTTCACTGATGAACCTCCATCAATCAGTGCATTTGCAATAAAAGAGCCTTCTATCCACACGCCAGTCTTTGGAGTACCCGGATCTAGGAAAGCATTAGCCACATCCACTTCTTTTACAAGCTCTGGAGCCTTGTTGGACTTTGTTGCTGTTGAGGGAGAAATCCTTAAACCACGTCTTCTTGTCAGTATACTTTTGAACCTTTTCTGGCAACTGGGAGACAACATCAATAATTGTCGGAATGTAAGATTTGGTCTAAAGGTATCTAGATCTCTGACCAGATCATATTCCTTAATAGGATCCACTGGCTTCTCTAATCGGTTAGGGAATGGGGCAACACCCATTTTCATTTTCCCTCTTTCTTCCAACAGAGGCATCATGGGAACTTCTTCTGTCACTTGTGGCACTTCCTCCTCTTCTGTATCGTGGACCTCTGGTCCTATCTCTATAACTATCTCTGTAACTCTCTGTGGCACTGTAGTGCTCTGTACGGCACTGTTAGGCTCTGTTCTGTTCGATTCTTCTGGTGGAGGATTGAACTTCACTGTTCTGGCTGGAGGGTTATTTTCTTTCTGGACAGGTGGTTCCTTCTGCTTTGCACGCGTGATGGCAGCAACTTCCAATTCCACTAAATTGGAGGTAGGCTCTTGGGCCTTGGCCGGACTATCAGTAGCACTGTTTTTCATTGGGGTTGGGCTTGGACAGTCTCTTGCAGTGTGGCCTTCTCCTTTGCATCGACTGCATAAGGGCTTGTAATCCACTGACCTTCGAGGATTTGGACAATTTGGTGAGATGTGTCCCTTTTCTCCGCATCTGTAACACTCCACTTCTGATCTCTGACCACCATCAGACTGTCTTCCTCTGTAACTTTGAGAGGGAAATCTTTTGGGTCCGAAATTAGGACCAAACTCTCCAGGCTTGGGTCCAATATCCTGTGTTGTCATTTTGGATTCCAACAAGTTGAATCTTGCGTCTTCTTCCTTCCTTTTCCTATCATGCATCTCCTTCAGAGAGCAAATGTCCTCTGTATGGTTCTTCCGCAAACAGTAGGAACAGAAGGCCCCAGGAATAGTTGGTTTTCGTGTACATTCAGTGGCTAAATGGCCTGCTTGATGACACTTACCACACCAAGTATTTGATCGCATCACATCTCTTCCTGCTCCTGCAACGTTGGATATGCTAGCGGTATTCACTTTCAGCGTCTGTAGCTGCTCTGTAATCACATCCATCAACTCCTTTTTGATGTTGGCAACTGAGTTGGATAAGTAATCCTTCAAGCTTTCTCCTCTGGAGGTACTGGCAGCAGGGTTTTGAGGAGTCTCTGTAATCACTGCATAAACAGGTTGGGCTGGTACAGAGGGGTCTCTGTTCTGGTTCTGATTCAGAGCTCCTGCTTGAACTGTTGGCTGTTGGCTCCAGTTGGTAGGGTTCCACTGTTGCTGCTGATTTGGCATGGAGGAAATTGGTTGGGACCATTGTTGTTGAGGTTGAACCACCATTTGAGGAATGGATTGTGGCCACTGTGTATTTGGTGCACTGTACTGTGATACTGGGGGCATCTGTTGGTAAGGGTAGGGAACAGTCCTTGGAACTGCATTTGGTGGGTATATCATTCCTGTCATCAGAGGAGTTAGGACTCCTCTTCCTGAATTCATCGCCAATCTAGCTTCCACTTCATCGTATAGTCTTGCACCTTCTGTTGCAGCTTGTAGTGTGGCTGGTCTTTGCAGCTCCACAAACTTACGGACTTCTGGTTGTAATCCTCTGAGAAACACCCCCTTCTGAATGCCATCATCTAAATTATGGTTAGTCCATCTCTTCAGGATGGATTCCATTCGTGAGACATAAGCTTCCACTCTTTCTCCAGAGGACTGACTTAGGTTCATAAATTTCTCTCACATCCGCTCTTCAAAACCTTCACGCCTGAATTTAGTGAGGAAGGCCAACTTCAGGTCGTCCCATGTGCCAAAAGTTCCTGCTGCTTGTCTCTCATACCACTGAAACGCCACGCCCTTGAAAGTGGCGGGGAATATTGCTAACCAATGCTTAGGGGTTCTGGCATTGTTAGCCACACACGCTACCATAAACTCTGCTACATGAAGATCGGGGTCTTCATTGTACTCTCCCTTAAAAACTGGCAATGGAACTACATTCGCTGGCCTGTCACCAATATTTCCAGGACGGATCTAGCTTGGAAGTGGACCTCCAGCAGGAGGAGGAAGGGCTTGATGTGCCATTGGGACTTCTCTAAAGAGTTCCGCAAGGGCGTCAAAGGCGGCTTCTGCTGCGAGCTTGCTCTCGGCTCTGATTCTTGCTTTCTCTCTTCTCACGTACCTCTGGACTCGTTCGAATGCTTGCCTCTTTATTGCGTCATTCATCAGGGGGTTGGCTCCACTAGGTTGTTAGTGCTCCACAGAGGCTTCAGTCTCTGGAGGATTCTCTTGCCAACATTTCTTCTACTTCTTTCTTTTCAACGTCCCTGAATTCTGCTTTCATGCCACTGCACAGAGGAAGGTATTCGGTTTTGAAGGTGTCAAAATGCATACGTCTGAGCATTGTGGTGGTGCCATCATCATAGTAATGCCAGCTTCTGATGGTTTCAACAGTGTATGTTGTGAAAAACACTCTGTCTACCAACTTCCAGTGGGTTGCTAATTGAACAAACAGAAGATTGTCAGTACACCAAGCATCCCATGTATCTTGCTGTTGAGCATCCACGAACAAATTCCGACTCTTTTCCTTCTTGTCTTTGTGAACCTCTATAGACCAAGACTCCTGAAGCTTCTTCACAATCTCCCACTTGATGTTGTCTAGAAACTTCTCAATGAATGCCAAATCTTCCATGGATGGTCATTCTCTCTGTTTCTGCTCTTCAGTTTGTTCCCAAACAGTTTGCTACCAAGATGCAAGTTTCTGCTGCTTCAATAGGAAGAGGAAACTGTCCACCACATAGAGCATGCATCATGATGGTGATATGTTTCCGCCATTGTGGGATGAAATTCTTGTGGAAAGTGGCATTAATTATGAGGAATTCCATCTTTTCAGTGGAAGAAGGAACTTTACAAACATCCATTGAATTCTTCTCTTCTTGGCAATGCCATTTCCTTCATTTTCAGCCTCTTTTGGTGCTTGTTGTTGGCAAGTTTCCCCGACTGCGCACCAAAAACATGGAGCCCCGAGAGGAACACCAAAGAAAAGGAAATTCTCTTGCAAGAAAATCTATCTTGTAACATCAACAAGCTTGTTTATCATGTTTCATATGATCACAATGAAGAAAAGAACACCAGGTACAACAAATCTTCATGCAGCATCATGTAGACCTCCCACGGATTTGATGGAATCAACCATATTCTTCAATATCTTCACAAAATCCATCAATAGAACAAAGAATGCAAAGGAATACACAAATTTTGAATGGAAATACATCACATAGTATTCATCTTCAATATCTTCATAGTCTTCTCTCTCAATCTCTCATATACAATCACTCTGTTTTAGTAGAATTGGCTATCTCTGACTCTCTCTCTCTCTCTCCATCAATAATACATCATATCCTCACTACAATCTCTCAAAATCACTCTCAATAATCCTTCTTAGGTCGTGGATACCCCTCCCAAGAGGTATGTCTGATATGAAGAGTCACCAGAGCCACTACAGTGTCCTTTCATAGCTCACTACTTTCACTTCACTCTAGTCTTCACTTGAGTCTTCAGCAGCTACTTCTTCCACTTCTTCCAGCTCTTTTGCACTTGTATTCACCTCTTTCCAAGGCTAGAAAACTTTCCCAAGCTACACTCTCATCCATCAGAACACATACAGAAGCATACAGAACAGTCACAGAACAGTACTAGAATAGCTACAGTACAGAACAGAAACAGAAGCTCTACAGAAGACCTTCAGAAGGTTACAGAAGGTAATCAAAACCACATAAATCATACTCAAACCATTCCAAACTCTCACAAACCATTCAATAAACTTTCACAAGATCTCAATCTTCATCAATCAATACTCTATCCCTCCTTACAGAAGACAATCAGAACAAAACAGAGCAAAACAGAGCAAAACAGAAGGTATACAGAACCAATCAGAACCTATTAGAACATCACAGAACCACCAATAATCATCATGATCTTCCAAAACCCAATCAATATAATCTAAAACACTCTCAAACCACTTCCAAATCAATCAATCATCTCATAAAATCAACCATTCAGCTCTCAAAAACAACAAAAAATCAGCCAAAAAACAAGTCATTTCAACACTCAACATTTACCACATTGTCATGCTGCTGCGTATCCGAGCTGTAAACACCTCCATTTTTGTTGTGCATGTGTTATCTTTTCGCGTGTGTTTCATTGTGTGTGATTGCTACATTATCTTCCCGTCCTTTCAGAACCCGCATCCAATGTACATACTCCACTTGTGTGTGTTTCAATTTGTATGCATGTGTTAGAAAAATATGAAAAAATGATGCCAAAGAGTAATATTATGTTGTCAATTACAATGATGAATTCCAAGAAAAGTGCAGGATATCATGGAATCGAAGGAAGGTTCGGGAATTCATTGTGGATGCTGCGATGAAGTGGTTAGCTGTTCATCATTTGAAGCTCATGCTGAATGTGGAGAAGGTTGAGGCAGGAGAATTTTGAAACTCTCTCACCTCAGGAGTGCTCGAGAAATGGTTTTGGAGTATGGAGTGGATACATTGGCTGAGGTTCTACTTGAAGGTTTCTCGCATGTCAAGAAATGTACTAATGAGGGTCGTGCTCTAATGTCACTAGACCTTCAGGTTTTGATAAATGGATTGAGGCATCTAGCTCCACACAGGCTTGTCGCAAATCTGCATGTCGTTGAGGCTTATATTAAGGCAGTTTATCTTCCTGAGACAGAACACATTCACTGGATTTGTGCTCATCCGGAGTACACGAAGACCCAAGTGACAAATCTAATAAACTTAGTTGCTCTTTCAAATAACTGGAAGAGGGAAAAACGGGAGCTGGCTGCTAGAATTTCGGAGGGAAAAGCGAGAGGGATAAGCGGTGGTTGTCATTGTTGATGTCATCGACCAGAGCAGGTCAGACACCAGAAATATTTAGTTTATTGGTTTTTTTTAGAAGGATCTGTCTCTCTCCCATGGAATTAATGGAAAAAGCTAGTAAGGGGAGAACAGCACGGCTGGAACTCGGGGAGATCTTCCTTGAACATGGCATGGAAAAAGAAATCAACAGAATTATCTAATCGCTGGTGGAATTGGGCATGAATCTTCAACCAGAAGGAGTTCGTGGACATCTACCTATGACCAAAATTAGCGGTGGTCATGGGGCAGATGCGATCATCAGTACATCATCCTTTGCTACCCTCCATCACCAAGCGACGACCACTATTCTCATTAGTATGGAGTGGGGAAAGCAGCATCAGTAGCTGAAGATGAAGCTTGGTGGAGACATGGAGGGATCTTCATCAATAATTAGAGGAGGTTCAATCAACTATGGAACATTGAGTCCAGGAGGGCAGGAAGGCTGCGGATTAAGGAAGGCCGGTGTACTACTTTTTTTACGATCCTAATCTAAGAATACCTTTGTGGCCCTCGATTGATGCAGCAAGTAAGGAATCCTGAGTAACTGGGAGGAAGCCGATGTGATAAAGGAAAGCGAGGAGAAGGTGGGAAAAAAAATAGGTGACCCATAAACGGATGCAGCCCTTTACCAGTGCCATTATCATCGTCTATGCCTCTGTCATCTGATACAACTTGCGTTTCTCACATTCGAATCACTTAAGTGATAGGAACCATCAGCCATGACTCTTCAACAAGCCACTTTTGCTGCTGGTTGTTTTTTTTGGAGCGTGAAACTTGTATATCAACGAGTTCCTGGTGTTGTGAAGGTGTAGCCTTACTCTGACACTGTTGGCTATACACAAGGAAATACAAAGAATACGTATCAAGATGTTTTTTCTGGAAGAACGAATCATGTGGAGGTTATGGGCAATGCTAGTAGTTTGATGTGGAGGTGGTTTCAAATTTATCAAGTGCTATCTGTCAGGCATTTTGCAGCAGGCCAGCGTGTAGGCAGTTCATTGCAAAGACTGAGAGCAAGCAATGAGACACCTTTTAACTGCCTTGTGATAGAAATTTCTGACCTTTTGGAACTTTGTTGGGCTCTATCCTAGGAACTTACACCAGCTCATTGCCTGAGTTCGACTACAGAAATGCAGTCTATGATCTATCATTACTTCATCTTCAAGATTGAACCTGCGGCATAGATCATCACTGTGGAGAAGATTGGAGGCTCTGATGAGAATTACAAGGATTTCTCCAGCTTCCTTAATTAATGAAACTTCTCAAAAGAACTTTCTAGTTGCTTAAACCAGGGAAAGTTTACAGGTCTTCAGAAGTTGATCTGAATTCAGAGCCACCATCTAACCTTCATACTTCCATTTCAAATTACCCAAGGGAGGATATAAATGTCACTTCAAGGCATGGAGCTTCTGGAGTTAGGAGGCACACTTCCTCAGACACTGTCAAGCTCCACGTCCAGCTCTAGAGTTTTTAGCTCCTCAGGCAGTCAGTCAAGGAGTAGTAAAACTTCAATCCTCTCATATTCAGAAATTAGTATTGTAGACCACTCTTATTTAGCAAGTCAGCATAATACAGCAACTCCAAACTTCCAGCATAGGATTACCAAGAGCCCACTAAAACGGCAAATAAGGTCAACTGACACATCTACATATGTGGAAGCCCTCAGAAATGTGACTGCAAGGAAATTCTTGGAATTATCCATGGAACAAACTGTCAAATATGGCAGTTCAGAAGATATTCTGCAGTCAACTGCACATGATGGTCCTCAAAGCAGTGTTGGTACTGCAATGTCCCAGGCGAGTACTACTAGCACAGTGAGCAGTGCTGTCCACAGAACTTCTTTGTATTGACATTGTATGGATTTCTGAAAATTGTTCACAGGGATTGCTACCCAGCAGAACTTATAAAGTCTATGTGTCAATGACAGAACTGTCCTCGAATACCTGAATGCAAAGCTGGTTATGAGATACTACAGATTTTTCTGAATCATGTAATTTACTTGACAAGGAATATAGTGAACTTTGGCATCAAAAATTCGATTTCTTCTTGTTAGCCTCTTTCCTTGTTGAATCTTGAACCCTGTGTTCAGCAGCTCTTACACAAACTCTACGACATTTTTGGTGAACCCGACGTGAAAGTGCTGCGTCAATTTTCAGCAAGATGGGAGACTCGCAAGAAGAGATGACAGATGACAATGTCATGAAGCACCTGTTTCAGTCATTTACAACCTATATGCAGCAGCAAGCTCACGTGAAACGTGATAGTGATGCCGTGGATGCCTTGAAAGCTGTCCAACAGGAGATGAAGCAGTTCAGCGGCCAACAAGTGTCAACTTACCTGCATTTGTATGAAGAAAAGATGAAGTTTTTTGGGGTTTCTCAAGATGTTTGGAGCCGCTACTTCTTGCGGATCGTGGTGCGCGCACTTGAAGTCCGAATTTCAGAAATTCAAGGAACACATGCTGGTTGGACAGAGTTTAAGAAGGCATTAAAAGATGAATATTTTCTAGAGGATACAGGTCTTATGAACCGCATGAATTTCTTAGCATGGGTTTCTATGCCTAATAAGGGACTTTCAGTTACCGCCCTTCTGCGAGAGTTTGAGAGCCCCTATGATCAGTTGGATGGAACTGAGCAGCAAGCTTTGGAGATGCAAAAAGTGGAATTATTTTTACAAGCTGCTGATGCTGATTTACAGGAAAAGTTGGATGATCCTTTGGAAGATCAAGCTACCGATTCAGGTTTAAAGACCGAGTGGAGACATGTCACTGATGCTGTGAATGCTCTTGTTAAGAAGCAGCGCAGGAGAGTACGATTGCATCATAATACAGGATCTGCTTCTGAAAAATCCTTGGAGACCTCTACTTCTACCCCTACTGCAAGTTCTATGCCTAAGCCTATTCCTCCTGTTGTAAATCCACCAGTTCCTATTGCTCCAGTGCCCTTATCCGTAGATGATGTTATTAAAGGCTTGGCAGATTTGACGATAGAGGCAGTCAAAGCTGAAGTTGGAAAGTTAAAAGAGCAACTTATGTCAGTACCTACTGTAGCACCTGCTCCAGCGATTGCTTTTCCAGCTGGCCAAAGAAAAGGGAGACGATGTATTTGGTGCGATAGTACAGAGCACCAACACTGCAGAGATTGTGATGCTTTTCAGGAAGCGCGTAAGAAGAACGTAGTGTTTTGGGGACAAGATGGGAAGATATGGCTGACAGAGACTGGTGCTCCTCTTAACACGAACTTTGGTAAGGGAGGCATGAAGAAGCTCGTTGATGATATGGCTGCGCGATCAGCTTATGTGAGTGTTAGAGGAGATGCTTTAGCTTATGGAGTCCAGCTTGAGCAAAAATCAGATGGAGACTCTGCTTTATGGTCCTCTGCCTTGGAGATAGCGAGAAGAGGGAAAGTTTAGGCATCCACTATGACTTGTGTGGGCTCCAGCATCCGAGGAGAGATGGGATGGGATTCTCCTGTTGACATGTATTCTATTTTTGCTTATATGGCGAAAACACAGGGTTTAGATGCCATGGTTGAGGAAAAGAGAAGAAGAGATGAGGAGGGTCTCAGCACCTCCAAAAAGACTAGAGGGGGTGACTTTGTTTCGCCACTTGTTACAGCTCCACCTATGACGAGTTCTCCAGCTCAATCAGGTCCTGAACAACCTATGGGAGACAAGCAGATGAAAGAAAAGAGACAACCAAGAAAGGAGCCAGGATTCAAGCTCTTGTCGGACCTTGATATGCAGATGGATATGAGTAAGTTTTTTCATGAAAGAATTTTGAATAGTGAAGTCACTTTTACTGTTGGTGAAGCTCTTGGGATTGCAGGAAGAGAAATACAGGATCAGATGCAGGATCTTTTGCGGAGGAAACGACATGCGATGGAAGGACTTGCTTTACAGGGATTATGGCATGGAGCTCTTGGAGAAGAGCATGATGATGCAATGATGGTTGAGAATGCTTCTGTCAATCCACAGTTGGAGAAAATAGTTCAACCTATGCAGTATGAAGATGATGATATCCCTATCCTCATTCCTTGTAGCCATTTTTCACGCAGTCATTGGGCTAGAGCAACCACTGAGACGGTGGTAAGGATTGGAGAGAAACAGATTCCTTTGGTCGCTTTAGTCGATCATGGTTCCAAGATTAATCTTATTGCTCGAGGTGTTTATGAGAGTGGCAAGTGGCCTATGGATGCAGAGCATGGCTGGCGCATGAGAGCAGCCAATAATACTTCTAGTGATATGTATGTTGCTTGTCTGAGCATCATAATTTCTATTGGTAATGTTGAAGAGGATTATCATTGCTTTGTTCAGGATTCTTGCTCTTATCCGATTATTCTTGGACAGCCTTTCATTACAGAAGCAAGAATGGAGACGAACGTGATGGATGATGGCTCAGCCTATGCACGGATACGTAGTAAAGATGGTATGCGAGCTGTTTAGTTTATGATTGTTGGAGTAAATCATCCAAGAAACAGGGACTCCTTGCGTGAGGCACCACTACCTGCAAAGGAGTTGGATTTTCATTAGGTACCACTGTCTTGCGAGACGCCAGTGGTACCGAGCGGAGAAAAGAGGAGATCTCGCCTCCTGGCTGTCAAGATTGTGGGAGAGAAGGAAGGAGTCTCACTTGTAGCTTTCTTGCTTGCACAATGGGGGAATACACACAGAGGTGGAGGCTGAAAACAGTTTTCCTCTTCTTAGTTGTGTAAGCCAAAAAGAACTCTCATACAAAGAAATAGAAGAACCCTATATATGGGTCTCAAACCAAACTCAAATAACTAAGGTGGCATACTAACTGAGCCACGAACTAGAGTAGATAAGGATAGTTGTCATCTAGCTAATATTCATGGGCGGTCAACCGCATCTGCAACTGACAAGTCGGTGACATAAATGCACAACGGTCACCTTGGCATATCACGAGTGGAGCTCGATATCTCAACACTGGCAGCCAGTCTTTCTCCACTAATTTTGTTGGTTTTTCTTTAGATAGTTCAGTGAGTTATCAGAAAATTTCAGATTTGTCTAGAGCTGCCAAGCAGTACATTGGTCGTAAGGAGAAAGAGTTGAAGACTGTAGGTATTTTGCAAGCAGAAGAGCATGTAGATGGGCTATATGAAGGGATGTCTTATGCATATACATTGTCTGAGATGGGAAATATGCTGAAAACTGATATATGTAAGGGTTCAAAGATCATACCTGTGCAAACCTTGGATATGTATCAGGAAATTTTTGATTTTATGCTAAAAATAGAGTCAGAGGCTAAGAAAACTCAGCAAGCTGAATCTATGGCTGATCTTGATCAGCTTTCAGAGTTGCAGAGGGCTGAAACCATTCAGCCAACAGAGTTTAATGCTGAAAAATTTCAGCATACAGAGTTTCAGGCTGCACCCATGCAGTCCATAGAGCAGAGGGCTGAAACCATTCAGCCAACAGAGTTTAATGCTGAAAAATTTCAGTATACAGAGTTTCAGGCTGCACCCATGCAGTCCATAGAGCAAAGGGCTGAAATCTTTCAGCCAACAGAGTTGAGAGTTGCTGAAAAATTGCAGAAATTGTAGCAAAGAAGAGAGTGCCTGACTGATGCCAAGGTTGACATGAAGTATAAAAGAATTGATAAGAAGGTTAAGCCGGTTGCAAGGCCGCTTCCTCCTGATAGTGATGAGCAGATAGAAAAAGCTATGAAGCAGCCTATGTTGAGAGATCCTGCAAATATTGGACATAAATTTACAGCTGAAACTCTTGCTGAATTGAAGATTGAAAATGATGATTTCTTGCTTCCAGTGGAAAAAGAATGTTTTAGAGAGATGCTTGGACGTCATGGTAAGGCATTTGCTTTCTTTCCTCATGAATTGGCTGCATTAGTCCCAATTGGTTGTGCCTATGGTCATCTTCACTGTCCCTCATGTGCCATGGAATATACGTCCTATACCTGTGCCTAGAGCTAACTTGCCAAAGCTAGTAGAGTTGCTGAATGAGAAGATTAAGATGGTGATTTTGGAACCCTCTTCTGCGCCCTATTCTAACAGGTGGTTTACTGTACCAAAGAAGAATGGAACCTTGAGATTTATTCAGGATATGCAACCCGTGAATAGAGTGACAATCAGGAATGTGGGAACAGGTCCAGTTGTAGATGAATTTGCTGAGGCTTTTGCAGGACGAGCCATCTATTCCCTAGGTGACTTGTATTCTAGTTATGATCAGTTTTAGCTTGCCTTGGAAAGCAGGGATATTACCACTATGCGGACACCTATTGGTCTTGTGAGGATGTGTACCTTGCCTCAAGGTGCCACCAACTCAGTTGCTCATATGATGAATGCTATGCGTAGAGTTTTGCGAGACTATATTCTGTAGTATACCATGCCTTTCTTAGATGATGTGCCTATTAAAGGTTGTGCAGAAGAAGAAAAGAATGAGAGTCTTGATTTGCGAGGATGTAGACAGTTTGTGGCTGAACACTTGGTTGCTTGTGAGCAAATATTGACATGATTAGAGGAGGTGAATTTGACTCTTTCAGGGCTGAAATCTGTCTTTGGTGTTAATGAAGTCATCATAGTTGGGCATATGGTTGGTTATTATGGCAGGAAGCCTTCACCTACAAAGGTGGATGCCATAAGCAGGATTGTAGAGTATTGCTCGACTACTTCAGAGGTGCGGAGATTTGTGGGAGCTTGTGTATTTTACATGATTTGGATTCCTCATTTTGCTCACATAGCAGATGTTCTCTATCAACTGCTTCGAAAAGGGCAGAAATTTCATTGGGATAAGAAGCATTCGAAAGCCATGCGTAAACTCAAGAAGCTGTTGCAGTTAGCTCCTACTCTTCACAAGGCGGATTATCAGTGTGGACGACCAATCATGTTGACAGTTGATACTAGCCCTATTGGCATAGGTTGGGCAGTGGGACAGGATGATGCTGATGGAAACAGATATGCAATCCATTTTGGAGCTAAAGTTCTTAATGAGCGGCAGAGGAGATATCTGCAGATTAAAAGAGAGTTGTGGGGAGTAGTCATTGCACTGAAGTGTGATAAAGGGTATTTTATTGGTGCTTCAGTTGTTGTGGAAACAGATTGTTTGCCTTTTCTTGGCATGATTACTAGCTGTTCGACTCCAGATATAGCGATGCTTCGGTGGATTGCCTATATCAAATCATTGAATCCAAAATTGCGACACATAGCAAGAAAAGATAATCCAGTTGTTGACATGCTTTCTAGAGCGAGATATGAGGATGAGGAGTCAATGCTTGCAGAAGATGATGAGACAGGGTTTGCAGCTTCTGTCCTTGTTCATGATTGTCGTGTATCTACTGTTGAAGCCTTTATTGAAGAACTCTATGTTGGCGAGTGGCTGCAAATTGGTCAGTATCTAAGTTCATTGACTCGAAGAGCTGATTGGACAGATGATGAATTCAAGAAAATCAGAAGAAAGGCTAATGGATATTTCTTGAAAGATGGTTTTCTTTGGAAGCATCCAAAGAAGAGAGGCGGCCTACCCTTGAGAGTAGTTTGTGAGGTAGCGATGCAGATATAGATTATGCGAGAGTTTCATGAGAGTTCTTGGGCTGGTCATAGAGGTGTGTGGGCTACCTATGAGAAAATCAAAGAAAGATACTGGTGGAAAGGGATGTATAAAGATGTTTCCCACTTTGTGGAGACTTGCAGGGACTGTCAACTCTACTCTTTAGTGCGGCATCATGATGAGTTGCATCCAACCTATCCGCTATGTATGCATTATAAATGGGTGGTTGACTTGGTTACTTTGCCAGTGGGACTTTGGCAGATGAGATATCTTGTCTTAGCTAGGGAGGATCTTACAAACTATGTTGAAGGGAGATCTTTGCGGACGAAGACCACCACTACAGTATGTAAATTCTTGTTGGAAGAAATATTCTGCAGGTATGGATGTATAGGCAAGATTACTGCTGATCGTGGAGAGCTAGATGCAGACAAAGCTAGAGAATTTTTTTCACGGCTTGGGATTAAGCTAGCTCTTACTATTGCTTACAATCCAGAGGGAAATGGCAAGAGCGAAAGAGGACATCCGCCGATAGTTAAGGCATTGGCAAAAGCTTGTAGAGGTCGGATTGGAGATTGGTCGAGATTATTATCTTTTCATTGTGGGCAGACCGCTCTACACATAGCGTGACTACTGGATATATGCCTGTAGAGTTGATGTATGGGCAAAAACCTGTCATGCCTATAGAAATCTGTGCTCTCACGTGGAGTGCTCTTCCATGGCATGAGAGTTTATCAAGGGAGGAGCTACTAGCTCTTCGGATTCGTCAACTAGAGAGAAGGACAGAAGATGTGCAGCTAGCAGTTGATTGTTTGAAGGCAGCCCAACTCAGAAATAAGGACAGGTTTGATTTGAGGCATCGCTTGAGGCCTAGAGCCATAAAAGAAGGAGATTGGGTTCTAGTCTAAGACAGTAGTCTAGAGAATCAGCATAGTAGCATGAGAAAAATGGTTCAAAGATGGTTTGAACCGTATGGGGTGAAACAGGTTTTTGACAATGCTACCTATGAGTTGCCTGAATTGGATGGGACGGTATTGAGGGTGCCCATTGCTCGAAAACGAGTCAAGATTTTCAAGAGAAGAGAAGATGAAGAGTATGCACTTGAAGCATTGGCAGAAGAAGAGCAGGGAGAAGAAAGTCTAGCAGAAGAAGTAGAGAATATGGATGATGAAGCTGATGGAGAAACATGTCTACTAGAAACTGATGAAGGACTAGACCTGTTTGTGGACTTGAATGATCCTGGATAGTTGGCTCATCCGGAGGATGCACAGGTTTAGAGGGGGTGGATGTCGTGCTATTGCGCATCCGAGCCGTAAACACCTCCATTTTTGTTGTGCATCTGTGTTATCTTTTCGCGTGTGTTTCATTGTGTATGATTGCTACATTATCTTCCCGTCCTTTCAGTACCTGCATCCAATGTATATACTCCACTTGTGTGTTTGTGTTTGTGTGTGTTTCAATTTGTATGCATGTTGTGTATGTGTCAGAAAAATATGAAAAACTAATGCCAAAGAGTAAGATTATGTTGTCAATTACAATGATGAATTCCAAGAAAAGTGCAGGATATCATGGAGGGCTCGGGAATTCGATGTGGATGGTGCGATGAAGTGGTTAGCTGTTCATCATTTGAAGCTCATGCTGAATGTGGAGAAGGCCAAGGCAGGAGAATTTTGAAACTCTCTCACCTCAGGAGTGCTCGAGAAATGGTTTTGGAGTATGGAGTGGATACATTGGCTGAGGTTCTACTTGAAGGTTTCTCGCGCGTCAAGAAATGTACTAATGAGGGTTGTGCTCTAATGTCACTAGACCTTCAGGTTTTGATTAATGGATTGAGGCATCTAGCTCCACACAGGCTTGCCGCAAATTTGCATGTCGTTGAGGCTTATATTAAGGCATTTTATCTTCCTGAGACAGAATACATTCACTGGATTTGTGCTCATCCGGAGTACACGAAGACCCAAGTGACAAATCTAATAAACTTAGTTGCTCTTTCAAATAACTGGAAGAGGGAAAAACGGGAGTTGGCTGCTGGAATTTCGGAGGGAAAAGCGAGAGGGATAAGCGCTGGTTGTCATTGTTGATGTCATCGACCAGAGCAGGTCAAACACCAGAAATATTTAGTTTATTAGTTTTTTTAAAGAAGGATCTCTCTCCCATGGAATCAATGGAAAAAGCTAGTAAGGGGAGAACATCGCGGCTGGAACTCGGGGAAATCTTCCCTGAACATGGCATGGAAAAAGCAATCAACAGAAATATCTAATCGCTGGTGGAATTGGGCATGAATCTTCAACCAGAAGGAGTTCGTGGACATCTACCTATGGCCGGAATTAGCGGTGGTCATGGGGCAGATGCGATCATCAGTACATCATCCTTTGCTACCCTCCATCACCAAGCGACGACCACTATTCTCATTAGTATGGAGTGGGGAAAGCAGCATCAGTAGCTGAAGACGAAGCTTGGTGGAGACATGGAGGGATCTTCATCAATAATTAGAGGAGGTTGAATCAACTATGGAACATTGAGTCTAGGAGGGCAGGAAGGCTGTGGATGAAGGAAGGCCGGTGTACTACTTTTTTTACGATCCTAATCTAAGAATACCTTTGTGGCTCTTGATTGATGTAGCAAGGAAGGAATCCTGAGTAACTGGGAGGAAGCCGATGTGATAAAGGAAAGCGAGGAGAAGGTGGGAAAAAAAATAGGTGACCCATAAACGGATGCAGCCCTTTACCAGCGCCATTATCATCGTCTATGCCTCTATCATCTAATACAGCTTGTGTTTCTCACATTTGAATCACTTAAGTGATAGGAACCATCAGCCATGACTCTTCAACAAGCCACTTTTGCTGCAGGTTGTTTTTTTTGGAGCGTAAAACTTGTATATCAACGAGCTCCTGGTGTTGTGAAGGTGTAGCCTTACTCTGACCACTGTTGGCTATACACAAGGAAATACAAAGAATATGTATCAAGATGTTTGTTCTGGAAGAACGAATCATGTGGAGGTTATGGGCAATGCTAGTAGTTTGATGCGGAGGTGGTTTCAAATTTATCAAGTGCTATCTGTCAGGCGTTTTGCAGCAGGCCAGCATGTAGGCAGTTCACTGCAGATTGAGAGCAAGAAATGAGACACCTTTTAACTGCCTTGTGACAGAAATTTCTGAACTTTTGGAACTTTGTTGGGCTCTATCCTAGGAACTTACACCAGCTCATTGCCTGAGTTCGACTACAGAAATGCAGTCTATGATCTATCGTTACTTCATCTTCAAGATTACAAGGATTTCTCCAGCTTCCTTAATTGATGAAACTTCTCAAAAGAACTTTCTAGTTGCTTAAACCAGGGAAAGTTTACAGGTCTTCAGAAGTTGATTTGAATTCAGAGCCACCATCTAACCTTCCTACTTCCATTTCAAAGTACCCAAGGGAGGATATAAATGTCACTTCAAGGCATGGAGCTTCTGGAGTTAGGAGGCACACTTCCTCAGACACTGTCAAGCTCCACGTCCAGCTCTAGAGTTTTTAGCTCCTCAGGCAGTCAGTCAAGGAGTAGTAAAACTTCAATCCTCTCATATTCAGAAATTAGTATTGTAGACCACTCTTATTCAGCAAGTCAGCATAATACAGCAACTCCAAACTTCCAGCATAGGATTACCAAGAGCCCACTAAAACGGCAAATAAGGTCAACTGACACATCTACACATGTGGAAGCCCTCAGAAATGTGACTGCAAGGAAATTCTTGGAATTATCCATGGAACAAACTGTCAAATATGGCAGTTCAGAAGATATTCTACAGTCAACTGCACATGATGGTCCTCAAAGCAGTGTTGGTACTGCAATGTCCCAGGCGAGTACTACTAGCACAGTGAGCAGTGCTGTCCACAGAACTTCTTTGTATTGACATTGTATGGATTTCTGAAAATTGTTCACAGGGATTGCTACCCAGCAGAACTTATAAAGTCTATGTGTCAATGACAGAACTGTCCTCAAATACCTGAATGCAAAGCTGGTTATGAGATACTACAGATTTTTCTGAATCATGTAATTTACTTGACAAGGAATATAGTGAACTTTGGCATCAAAAATTCGATTTCTTCTTGTTAGCCTCTTTCCTTGTTGAATCTTGAACCCTGTGTTCAGCAGCTCTTACACAAACTCTACGATAATGTTCCATTTGATCTAGTTCCTGCATCCATACTTTAGATTGCACATTAGCTTTACATGCTTTCAAACTTGATTTAGTTGGCTCAATTTGCAGCCCATAGGTAGCTGTATCAATTGCTACGTAGGCATTCATTAAAGCTAAATCTTCTAATCTTTTCTTCATTCCACCATTGCCAAAATTTTGCTCCTGTGGAAGACCAGTTTCAGCTGCATGAAATTTTTCATCATTCCAAAAGATGAGCTTCTGTGCTTCAACCTCACAACATGTAGAACACTCCCTCTTGTCATGTTGTTGGTTGCCACACCAAATACAGTTCCTCTTAAAGCCTTGTCTCATGGGCCTTTGAGTTGATGATCGTCCTCATTCTTCAACTTTGACATCCAGCTTCTCCACCTTGGAACTAATTTGTGTAAGATTCAGATGAAGGTCACACATGCTTTTAATCAGTTCATCCATTACATCATTTTTAAAAGGAAGAGAAGAAGAAAGAGTTGCTTGATTAGTCAAAGGAATATGGGATTTTGAAGGTGGAACAAGCTCCATCAATGTAGTTGTTGAAGTTGAAGTAGAGCCCAATCTTAGTCGCATCCGGTCTCTTCGAGCAATCATGTTAAGTTCATCAGTAACATCTGTCCATGTAGTCTTGACTCCTGATTCGAAGGTAGCATGTTCTAGGTGATCAGCAAGCTTTTATTGCAGAATGGGATATGTAGCCTTAAGGAATAATTCAATCTTCTGACCTTCCATACTTTGTTGGTCTTTAGCATTAAGTTTCAAATTTACTTCCAAACTCATGGTACTGTAACGTGTCCACCTATTGTCTTCAGGACACGTCTTAGCAATCCATCGAAAAGGCTGTCTAGAAAGCTCTACCCGGCACTCCCATGGAATGTTACGCGGTTTGCGATCTAGAACTTTCCGTGTCTGCCACGTAGCGGAAGTATTCTGGCCGTTCCCACTTAGGACCGACCTGAATCAGGGTTTTCCCTATTGGTCATTTCCTAAATGACAACTAGCGTCAAATCCAAGAGAACTATTTTACGCAGAAATGCCAGGTGCGAAGCCGATTCACGCTGCACTTGGTTCAAGGAGAATGGGAAACAAGAGGGATGCAAGGCTCGACCTCTCTGCCATAAGGCATAGTCCCATTCCGTTCCCCTAAAACAGCGTAAATCGGGATTATTATAACTTAGACTCTAGGTCAGCGCCCTTGCTGTACGTGTCCCTTGAACGATCTTCTTGCTGTCCATCATGATTGAGAAAAGTTCGCGGTCAACCGAGACCACCCATCCATAGGACGGACCCATGGCCACATCCACCGCACTTTCCTCAGGTTGTTTTAGTTGTCTAATTACCTACCACATTTAGTTGAACAAGCATCAACAAACAACTTTCTTAATTACTTCGTTAGGCACCGGTTCCTTCACATAATCATAGCACTTAACATAGAAAAGAAATGTCAAACAAGTTCCTTTTCAACATGGTATCATATTATCTTTGAAATACATAAAGTCCAGCCCGTAGGCTTATCCATAATCCGCCCGAAGGCTATCCAGCAATCCACAGGGATTACTAATCCAAGATTCCGCCCGTAGACCAGCATGCGGGCCTCGAGATCCAATCTTGAATCATGTTGGCCTCTTGTGCAGGGCCGGAAGGCGAGGGATTTACGGCCAGAGCCCCCTCTGGCACCCAACCGTCCTCCTGCTCCAAGTAGCGCACAACGGAGAGACCTCTCGCAGCGGGTTCAATCTACCTTCCCGGCACGGTTAACAACCCCCTTGGTTAGGGTTAGGTAGGAAATCGGGGTTAATTGAAGCTGCCTCTCCCTTCAGGCCTACAACCTGAAGCATTAGATATCTTTTCAGCCTTTAATTCTTTGAGCAAACAAAGCAAAATAGTGCTCTTAAAACTGTTACAAGCACAATCATTTCCATTGGTCGTTATTTTTGGCCAACTGCTAAGGAGTGAGTCCTTCTTTCCGAATGCATCCAGCACTCGATCTGGGATCAATTGCGACTTGGCAAGATCCCCAAGGGTTTATTTGTTAACCCTATATCCTGGGTTAGGGCCGTACCCTATTAACCCCACTTAATCAATACCTTAAGTTCAAATAGCAGTACATATGTTATTCCAATTTGGTCTTTTGCTTCCAAACAAATATCCAATTCCTGTATTCTTGGTCACTTTACCCAAGAAAGGTACTATATCAGGAGGATTATTCATCCTTTTGCAAGATAACTTGCGTAAGAATCTGCCAATATTATTCCAAGGAATTGGCCATTCCCTTGTGATCAATTCACAAGATAACGCGACTCTGCAACTTGTTGCACAAGTGTCGCATCAAACTATAGGACTATTTACCCATCGAATGGAGTCTTATAATCACGAAATCATGATTAGATATAACAATCCATTCCTGATTGCATTAGGCCAACATTGTCGGTCCTAGGGTTCCAAGTTCAAACCGAATTTCATCTTTTTAGCGAGAGATCCTTAGGTTAAAAACCCTAGATCATTTCTCACAAGTATGTCCTACTATCCCTACATTCCATGAATGTGGGCAAGTCTTTAGGGTATAGGAGTTTTAGCTTTGGCAATACGAGCGACTAGGTCACGTCCACAATGTGTTAAATCCTAGTTAGCTCTTTGGGATATGTTGCATTGAATTAACCCTTTTCTAAACAAGTACCTCGCAGTTTTAGGTGTTTAGGTTTAAACCAATTTAACTTGTCTATTTTTTAAGATAATTACCCTACCATTTTTGTAACCACATGATTCATTGTCTACGTGTAAGTTGATTTTCAAACTCTAACTTTTTGGGTTAAGATCAAATCATAGGTTAAGTTATAGCATAATTCCAATTGATCATCCTATAACATGCAAACAAGATTCATGCTACTAAGCTTTAGGATTTATGTTTAAACATGCAACCTTTTTCTACTTTCTTTTCTGAACAAATTTGTCGTATGCTGAACTTACACAACCTTTTGTTGATTTGAGTTTTTAGGCCACTTGCCTAGAGTTAAATCTTCTTCATGCAGCCTTAGCAATTTCCTACGATTGCTAGCAACTTTCTTCAAGAATCGTTTCGAAGAAAATATGTTCAATAATGTGATATGCGGTTTATTCCTTCCATGCCTAATCGAAGTGTACTATCATAATTCCGTTTTGTAAATATGGGCATTAATATTGCAAAGTCCCGGGGAA
The DNA here is from genome assembly GCF_053477565.2 of Lygodium microphyllum. Lineage (NCBI taxonomy): Eukaryota > Viridiplantae > Streptophyta > Polypodiopsida > Schizaeales > Lygodiaceae > Lygodium > Lygodium microphyllum. Next base: position 129,413,573 of record NC_141159.1, read on the forward strand.
AGATGCATCGAGACGCTGCCGTGAGTTGGGAGGGTTTTAAATCCCGGGGAGGGGGGGTGGAAAAAGGGGGTTTATGAAAACCCTCTAAAAGAAGGCTTAAGAAGCCACAGGAAGGGGGGCTTCCAAGGAGGCTTTAGAAGCTTCCCCAAGAAGCCCAAGAAGCTTCTAAAGCTTCTGGGGTAAATGGAGGCCCACGTGGAGGAAGGGAAAGGCGGCGGTTGGTGTACTCCCAGAACAGCGGCAGCGGCAGCGGCAGCTAGCGCAAGGTGATGGCGGCGTTCCGGTGGCTACGAAGGCAGTCTCCCCTCTCCTTCACATGGCCAGGTGGTGTTATGCAGCACCTCCCTCCTCCCAGCAACACACGGCTCCTACCTCCCTCACGACTGGTGGTGATATGGCCTCTCCTAGCTCACGGCAGTGTCTCGATGCCTCCTCATCTCTCAACGGCAGCGTCAGTAGGATGTCGGCTCCTTTCTCACAACCTTCCTCCTCCTTTCCATGACTACTAGAGGCCCTGGTTTTATAGGCGTGAGGGAGAGGTACCTCCCTCCATATGCGGCCATTGGCATGGCCTTCTCCCTTCTGCAAGCTCCAGCAAGGAGCTTATTCACTCTTGCTATTTCCCTTTCCTCCAGCCCGACAGTCGGCTGGGGGAAAAAGGGGAATTTTAAAAAAAAATTACCATTATTTTCAATTTATTATCCTCATGACCTCCTATTAAGAGAAGGTTCATGTGAAGAACGTGTGCTTAGAAATCGGGAATGTTACAGGTATATAGCTATTGTAGCTAAACCTTTGTTGGGTTTTTCAACCCATTCAGTGAAACTTTTCTTCGTCATAAGGCCAAAGTTTTCTAAGAAGAAATCTTCGCATAGGGCTTTTTTGAATGCAGCCCAATCCTCATCTTGCTAAAAAAGACCACAGATTCTCTCATGAAGACCATGCTTGGCTAGTTTGGCAAAATAGTGACTCCATGCATGTTGTGGTAAACCAAAGAAGAGTATTTTTTCAACATACAAGCGAATAAAAACAGAGACATTTTGACCATTAAATTTTTTTACTTCCCGCCTAGCTTTCTCTAGGGCCTTGATAGCTATGGAATCAATCTTCTATTCATCTTACCTTTGTTGTTGTTGTTGTTGTTGTAACATTTGGATTTGTTGTTGCTGAGTCTGTTGCAATATGCACACCAATTTTTGTAGAGTATCTCCCAAAGAATCCCCCATCTTGGAGTTCTCTTACAGTGATCTTCACGTCGAGTTCACCAATGTCACAACGCCTACGGTTAAAGGTCACCTACTCACGGGTTTGGCAAGAGAAGAATGTATGGGGGTTCAAGAGGTTAGATTCCAAAGATGGTAGAGATAAGAGAAGGGTTGAAGGTTTCAAGCCAAGTTCTTGAAGATAAGAGACAACAGGGTGAAGGTAGATTTAGAGAGAGAAGTAGATGGAAGAGAAAGGGCTTGAAGAAATTGAAGAAGTAGAAGAATACTAAAAAAAGAGAGTAGAAGAATACTAACAGAGATAAAGCCTATCAGTTTCTTTCGGCATTATGAGAAGATATAACTCTAATAGAAAGAAACGTGTATAAAATAATACCTTCTTCTATGCTGCTCAGATCACCAATCTGATGCTTCCATTGGCTCCAAAAGGGGGATTAAATACTACGACACCTGGCTAGAATTCTGCAAGATCACTTCTTCTTCATCTTCCACTTTGGAGTGGTCTTCACTGCCTAAAAACAACGATCGCATGTCGCACGATTTTGCTAATCTCTCTTTTTATATAAAATCCTCTCAAATTGATTGAAGGCTACATGCTTTCTTTTACATGTCATCCTAATCTAGAATTTGTCTATAGTTTTATGGATTTTTACAAGAGATAATATCTAGAATATTAAAAACTGGCTAAAAAATTGTCCAAAAAAAATCTAATAATTTGAACCATGGACACTAACACTAATGCCTAAAGTGGCATTGGCTCTCTAAATCTAAAAGGAAGTCACACTCTAGATTTTTTTACGCGATGTGCGTATAGCCGCACGACAACGTGGTATGCACAGAATGGATCCACAGATGGAGTCTAAGGAGTATCAGCAGATTCACATGCATGGAGCCAGATTGACCCTACCTTTCCAAGCTTTGCATGAGAGCCAATGAATATTTGGCTTGGTCTTGCTATGGATGGCATGAACCCATTTAGTCTTTGCTCAACTTTTTACAATATGTGGCCTATAGTCCTTGTTAACTACAACATCACACCATGGCTTTCTACGAAGAAAGGACATCTTATCCTTAGCTTACTCATTTCTAGGTGCTATATAGTCAAGAATATGGATGTCCATCTCCGTCCATTAGTTGACGAGCTCAAGATTTTGTGGGAGAAGGGGTTTTCCATAGAAGATATTCCAGGATTTGAGGAGTGCTCAGGTAAGTAGGCTTTCATCCTCATTGGAGATATCTAACATAGCTCGTTCAAGTTTGTGTTGACTAAATAGGGGTGTTGGGACAAGTCTGGTTACCTCAGGTTATCATGCATGTCTATTGTATGGGCCACAATTAGACTCCTGAAGGTCACGAACCATAAAGAAGATGGTATATCAAGGACACACCGCTTTCTTACCGTAGGGTCATGAATTGAGGGAAGGATTTCTTGGATGACCTCCAACACGAATGAAGGCCCAAAGCTGGTATGAGTTGAAAATGGTCCACACAGAGTCACATCCAAACAAAATATGATGGTTCTCATTTTTCTACGGGTTGTCGTATTGGACCCACTTATAGATCAACCATTTGTTGGATCCTATGCATATTTTCAATAATGTGGGTAGCTTATTAAGGGAACCACATTAAAATAAAGAGAGACATTGCATAGGCAGAAGTGGATTTGAAGGAGGTAGGAAAGATTGAGGCTCATTAGCCACAATCGAGCAGTGATGGTTGCTTGCAACTATCTCGTGCTCCTTGGGATTTGTCCACTAAAAAAGAACGCATTATGAAGTAAATTATCATGTCTACTGCACCCTGGTGGATGATGTGTTCCCTTAAATCTACTTTCTCCAAAGATGACCAACTAATAGGGCTAAAATTCCATGATTTGCATAAGATATGTTAGGTTTGTATTGGCCTCGATTGTAAGTAGTCTGCATATTTTGCTATTTACTATCTAGTCACTATTCGTAATGCTTCTTCATTTGTTGCAGTTTGTATGATCGATCGAGATCCTAGGATGCCTCACTCCAGAAATACGCGAGGTGATTTATATGTTGTCTAATTTAGTGCAATGGATATCACAGAAGCATATCAAGACATCCTCTATTGATTCCACAAGGTAGGAGCAGTGGAGACGATCTGTCTCTTTGAGAAGTACCTACCCACCAGTATGCTCATGATACAAAATCACCTCTTACTACATCTTGTAGATGAAGTGGAAATTATGGGATCCGTCCATAGGCGATGGATGTTCTTCTTGGAGTACTTCATGAAAACCCTGAAAGGCTTTGTGCAACAATGAGCACGGCCAGAAGATAGCAAGGTTGAAGGTTGGCTGGTGTTAGAGAAATTAGTGCATATTTCACAGTGGCTACCAATGGAGGATTCAGACAACAATATGCTATGGTCGCTGGAGGATGAAAGACTGACCAGAGATGTGGTGGTTGGAAATGGGGTAGAAAAAGGGATGGATGCTACAATGGAGGAGAAAGTGAATCATTTTTGTATGTTGCATCATGCATCCATGGAGAAGTGGCTTGCTAGGTACAAGCATGCACTAGGAAAGATCGAGAAGAAGCATGATCTAAATTTTGATGTAGTATATGCCACCAACCAATTCAATATCTTGAGGGCATGAAAGAGATGTAGTAGGTTATGTCTATGCGATGGTTACATGGAGCTTTGATCACAGCTTCTCGTGAAGGGATGGCAGTCTCTACTGAGGAGTAGGAATTCTCAAGGGGATGTAGTTCGAAGGTGACCACATGTTTTATAAGCTATCATATCTAGATTTTATATACGAAAACTAATCTAACCATTTCAATGTACAATAAAAAATCTACAGTGTGGTGTGTCCTGTGGGTGACATTTCCACGTTGAGCACATCAACAAAATGCGCTCCACAACAGATTGTGGTGTCATGGCAAAATTTGAGCAAGAGAGCCGATGGCAAGCCATAGATCCAAATATTATTATAGATGAGATGGAGTATTTTGGAAACTTGCAAAGTGTTATCTCAGTTGATTACCATAGCTTCTCCATAATCATATTCAATGTATGTGGTTCAAAGTGGTATTGGAAGGAGCTCGGACAATTGTTTGATGAGGTTCATTTGGATTTCTGAAAATGGATTTTGAGAAAATATGGATAAATATACGTGATAAATTTGTGTTGCAGGCCCATTGTGAATAGGTGCATGACCTATTTTTTTGAATTTTTTTACAACACAGAACATTCACAAATGTTGAATCACTCTTATATGTGATTTTGAACATGTACTTTTCTATCCAAACCCCTGACAATCTCGATGGTGGTATTTTATGCGGTTAGCTCCTTGGAGTGCTAGAGTATATGATGAAAGTAAGAGGAGAGTATGAAGGTGGAGGATTCTATATTGTAGAGGGTGGAGGTCAAAGAGGGCTTGCAGCGTGTGGAGGAGGTAGGCAACAATGACAGAAAGATAAGAGGCCAAGAATTCTTTGAGAATAAGTGTATTCCTCCTTTTGTGGTGACCTATCTATAGATCTTCTAGTGTATGTGGATTTGTGCTAGGAGATTGACATGGGACCATAGGCTAGGTCATACGTAATGCATCTGCATACTCAATTTGTTGATGAATTGCCTTTAATAGTACTTTAGAATATGCATTTTAAGTAGTATCATTTTTTAAAGAGTTATATTACTATGCTTTACTTAAATCTTTATATTGATTATGCTAACATCATTTTCTGTTTGTGTAGGTTACCTTTGATGGTACTCGGAGAGCAGGATGAGTCAAGGGATGAGCAATGAGAAGTTGCAAGAGATATTCGCATGTATGTCACCATATCAGATGGCCCGATTTAGAGATATGGTGGACCAGGATTTGTCTCAGACACCATAAGGTCGTTTCGTGAGATCTACTTTTGTACGCTTTGATGCTTTGGTTTCTAGTAGACAAGGTCAATGCTCTAGAATAGGCTCGATTGTAGGGGTGCTACAAAGATGTGGATGCTATAAGCCCACAATCAGTTCTAGATAAGGGTGCTACTCCTCGCTCTTGTATAGGTTCCAAAGAGGGTGGTTCGAGTGCTTGTTGTGGAGGTATCAATGTAGTGTCTCAGTCTCGTCATTCTGGTGGATACGTGTCATCTCTCTGAGATTTGTCACACCTGTGGGGACATCTACTCTAGTGACTTTGACTTTTGCTCAGCCATCCATAGATGGCATCCCTATGGGTGCTACTCCAAGAGATACTATCCCTGTGGATACACCAGATATACACAGGTCTCTTGGTTATGCCTACTAGGAGCGTGGTCATAGGTGGGAGAGGACACATCTTATACATACCCTAGAGGGATATGGATACCTCGTAGATAGGACAAGTGCTATGATCATTAATGATGAGGGGAGGAGGGTGATGTGTCCCCCCTTGAGAGAGTTGTGCCAACAATTTTTAAGGCACAACGTCTTAGATCATTGGAAGAATATACCTTAGGGGAGCAAGGACTATGTAGTGGCATCCTTGCATGAGGAGTTTTCAGTATCTACCACGGCAGAGAGGTTTTCCACTAGGTGGATGATGGAGTGTATGCGTTCATACATGTCACATAGAAGATCGCATGCAAGCAAGGCACTCAAGAGAGGCGCCTCAAAGCTAGAGTGGCTATAGATGCATATGATTGGTGGAGACTCAAGGAGGAGGCTACAGATTCTCCAAGACGTTGGCTATAGTAATAGGAGGCAGTGAGGGCACAATTTGGAGGCAAGGATTGTGCATCATTTGGGGAGTGGTGGTCACATGACTTATCTGTAGGAATTTGTAATTTTTTATTTTGTTCTTATGGCTTTCTTATTTGCAATATCACTTGTACTAACAATCGTTTTTCTAACAGTTGTATTTTATTTTCTTTGTATCACTCCATCACAAACCGCGATTCCATTGGTTTGGAGAGTTGATATACAGAGAGACACGGTCTCATTGCACTCGTCGATAGACCTATGCATGCATGCCCCAGTAAGTCAATCATATTTCTTGTTCATAGTTACTATTTTTTTAAAAAATGCATTATGTATAGTTGAATGATATGTAGTTGTTCATTTTGCAGAGTCTGTTTGATGCTCCTTTGTGTCAAGACGAGCTTTCTGATTGCGAGGATCTGTAGCTCGTACTTGGATTCATGGAGCACACACCCTCTTCTTTTTTGGTCCTATGATCTATGCAAGCATCTTCCATGTACTATTCCTTAGATGTACTTATCATCCTTTGTATAGAATTTGATATACAGATAGAATTTCATGTTAGTTTTGGCTATCCTATCTCTCCATGGTTCCATGTAATGCCATGAGTTTTCATCAGTGGTCTTGTACTTATTCTATGTATCAGTCTTGTGGGTTCAAGTACATTTTGCACTCATCTTAATGACCATTGCGTACCCAATATGTAATTCATTTGTAGAATATTATACAGTACATGGTGCTATGTGCCTGCCACAATTTTTTTTTCTATGTATCTATTCCTATTAGCATCACTAATTCTCTATAGGTGTCGCTATTGTCATCGCTATTTATGTTGCAAACCGTCGCTATATGGGTCCCTATTTGTGTCACAAAAGTGACTCAAATAGCGATGCAAACAACGACAATTTTTGTGACGATTTTATACATACGATTATATTGATGATGGGGGAAAATTTTTTAATGAACATTTGCGTCTCTTTGAACATCAATATGAGGCGTGTATCTTGTAGTGCAAGCTTCCACCTAAATTTCAATGCATTATTCTAATTAAAAACATGTATCCCTAGCAACGACCAATAAATTTTGCATATTCTCCCCATCCTAAGATATTCTACTTTATCACTTTGGCGAGAGCTCTATTGACTATTGGTTTATTTTTCGAATGATACACTTCTATCTATCATATCACACATAATCATAGTGGTTGCCAAGAGCCGTATTAAAGTCATTAAAAATATATGACATATTATGGGTGTTCATTCATAAAGCACCATGCCATAGCATTTTGTACCTTTAGTTTGGATATTATTTTCAAAACAAAACACCTTTAAGGAAAACTTTTATGCAAAGTACCTCAACATTTACAACATATCCTTGTTACATCCTCATAGAATGATGCATTTTGACATTATGAAAGGTGGGAAATTATGTAATATATTTTATACCTATGATTTGATATTGCTTGAGACTACTTTTTATTATATACATGTGTTATTGGTATACAAGGACGCTATTCTAAGGATCATGTGATGCTTTAGTTTGTGATCATTATAGTTACAATCACTACAAAATATAGGCCATATATCAATGTCTAAAGTAATATAACACAATATTAGTGAGTTTGGGAATCTCCCAATTCCCATTTTTTGAATATTGGAAAGGTGGCACCCGCGTAACATTCCCATAAGTTTCTCAAAACCATATGATGTGACCTATCATTGTGATGCCAGGACGCATATTCCACGATGGATACCATGATTATATTTTTTTGCTGAGGCTCGTATATAAGGTGGTTTCCTTGTGCGAGAAGTTGACGGGGACGCCTTCCTTTTCGGATGTTAGATTAATTTAATGTGCACATGGGTGATTGCATAGTGGGTGATTCTGCAAAATACATATCAAATTAATTATAGACATTTATGATTTTAGAGTGCACACTTGAATTAAATTAAGGTCAGGACGATAGAGTTCCAATCTATTTAATTATTTTGTAGCTGAAGATTACTATATATTCACTTTTATTGGGTTTTATTTAATTATTTTCTAACAATTGTGAATGCTTTAGTTGATATGTAGAACAGGCGGCAATGGTGTTGGGTTAGCACGAGGCGATGACATGAATTCAAATACCTAGAAGAATTACTATTTTTGATGGGCACGCACCTTATCACTAAAGGCATGGTGCCAATATTTATTTAAGCGCGCTTATTTATTCAAGTGCTTGATAAAATATTTGTTATCTTACATGCACATAGGTGCTCGCTTAAATATTTCATTATCTGATATTTGTATTTGGGCACATCCTGACTTTTGGATGCCTAAACGCCTTACTCTATATTTGGGAAAAAGCAAAAACAAAAGAAAAATCATGCTATCTGTAAAATGGGCTATTTTTGAGCTTAAAGATAAATACAACTATAAATACATGCCTTGTGAAGCACTCACGCAAGGCATGGGGGAGATTGCACCCAATTGGTCTTTTTGGTCTCATGTCATGCAAATTCATTTTTTCTTTTTATTAAGATTTGTAGAGTTCTTTGTTGTTGGGGACCTTCCGACATTCACTACGTATGCATATAGCATCTGATCTTTGCACCAGTGGTATCAAAGCAAAGATGAGATCAAGAGCTTTCAATTCCTTATCATCTTGCGCGAAGATGAAGCTCCTAGAACGAATAGGTTCTAGAGGATGTCGAACTGACAACATATGCATGCTCCTGGCAATGAAGAACCCCCTGTTGTACCCTTTGATCATAAAGGATCTCTCCTAGGAGGCGGAGGACCACTCATGAAGTTCCTTCACAAGTCTTTTTTTATTGACAGAGAAACATACAAGGAGTTTCATGAAGTTTGAGGTTAGAAGCTTGAAAAGCTTAAAGGGAGCTTAAGCTCTCCACAGTTTCACAATCTATGGTGGAAGCATGCACTCACGGCCATTGATTCCATCAAGCATGTGCCGCCGTCTTGTATCGAATTCCTACAACCATTAAGCTTTTTAAAAGCTTAAAGTTATTAAGCTTAATCTAAATCTTCACATCTAATTATCAATCTTCTACATAGCGAGTGTTCACACTATGGTATTCCCAACACACTCTATGCGGAAGACTATTTTTCTTGGAAGAAGATCATTATCAATTGCCGTAGCCAAGAAAAGCAAGATCGTAAAAGCAAAGGCATCCTAATAACCAAAGCGAGTTCATGGTGATCTTCTTCATACATGACTAGAGGACGAGCGATGAATCTTCAAACAAATCCAGGATGACGGATCATAATATGGACGATTTTATGGGCGAAGGTGATTTTCCAGAGCCAACTATGGAACATAAATTGGATCTAATCATGATGTAGCTTCAAGAGAAGAGTGAAGGGACTGTCAAAACTTACAGGCACAATTGGCTACACTTCAAAAATCCATTATCGGTCAAGATGGAGCACAACCTAAAGATGTTATTCAATGTACGATTGATGTAACATTTGATACACAAGCTCTTAGGAAAGAGGCCAAGATAAGTAAAATAAATGTCAAATTCTATACTTTTAATGGGCAATGTGATGGTAAAATTGGTCTTGCTTTCATCAGCCAGTTTGATGACTATTTTCATAAAGAGTAATATGGTGAAAAAGATAAACTTAAATGCGTTACTAACCATCTAGAAGATAGAGCATCATTATGGTGGACTATTGTCTGCAAGAGTGTTAATTGTCCCTCTACTTGGGAAGCCTTTCAAAAGAAATTTTCGTAGAATTTCCATCCACCTTAATTCCCTGAGAAAGCTATCAAATAGTGGGATCTCCTGTAACAAAGAGATTGTGAATCCATCCCCCAATACACTGAGCATTTCTAGAATGCCTTCAACTTCGAATGATTGAAAATGTTTCTGAGGCAACCCACAAGTATAAGCATATGTCTGGTTTGCTTAGTTACTTCTATGTGAAAGTGAATATGTTCAAGCCAAAGACTTTGGAGGATGCGATTTCTTTAGCGCATGACATGGAGGATAAAATTTGTGGATGAGAAAAAAGACAACAACAATTTTCAGTTCATTTTAACAGAAACCAAATCACATTGCATGGATTGCACACTTTTGATAAAATTTCCCTGCTTAGTCACACACAGGCTACATGTGCATTGAGAAAAGGTAGTAAATCATATTTAGTATGGGTGAATGAAATTGAAGCTAAGGAAAATCAGATGCATCCTAAGCATGTAAAATATCTTTCACAATTTAATATTGTTTTGCTGTTGATTTACCACTTGGTTTACCACCTACATGTCCTGAAGACCATAAAATAGATTTAATCCTAGGTTCTCAACCACCATGTAAAGCACCTTATAGACACAATTAGGTTGAACAAAAAGAAATCCAAACACAAGTTGAGAAAATGTTGAACAAAGGACTCATTAGGCCCAATAGTTCTCCTTTTGGTGCACCTATCCTATTAGTTAAGAAGAAAAATAATACTTATAGGATGTGCATTGACTATCATGCCCAAAATAAAATCATTGTTAAGAATAGATATTTGATCCCTAGGGTAGGCCTAGCTGTGTACAACCAAGACCAACGAACTAGGAGCTTGTGCCAGAGCATGGAAATGTGAGAGATCTAGAGAGTGCTAGCCCTAACAGGTAGAAATTGATTAGAGAGCGAGAGAGCACTAGAAGGAGACCTCACACTGAGCAAGATTCTAACGAAGCGACTGCTAGATAACATGGAGCAGAGCAAAGCGTTGCAACATTAGCGACATCAGTGCTAGTAGGGTTGGGGGTTAACCAAGGCTCTAAGAGCCAATAAAAAATTCATGTGGTGGAAAAGAAGCTGGACAAAAACCAAGCAAGACCCGTACAACTTTGTGGAACAGTTCGAGGAGGACCCAATTCCCATTTTTTGAATACTGGAAAGGTGGCACCCGCGTAACATTCCCATAAGTTTCTCAAAACCATATGATGTGACCTATCATTGTGATGCCAGGACGTATATTCCACGATGGATTCCGTGATTATATTTTTTTGCTGAGGCTCATACATAAGGTGGTTTTCTTGTGCGAGAAGTTGACGGGGACGCCTTCCTTTTCGGATGTTAGATTAATTTAATGTGCACATGGGTGATTGCATAGTGGGTGATTCTGCAAAATACATATCAAATTAATTATAGACATTTATGATTTTAGAGTGCACACTTGAATGAAATTAAGGTCAAGACAATAGAGTTTCAATCTATTTAATTATTTTATAGCTGAAGATTACTAGATATTCACTTTTATTGGGTTTTATTTAATTATTTTCTAACAATTGTGAATGCTTCAGTTGATATGTAGAGCAGGCGGCAATGGCGTTGGGTTAGCACGAGGCGATGACATGAATTCAAATGCCTAGAAGAATTACTATTTTTGATGGGCACACACCTTATCACTAAAGGCATGGTGCCAATATTTATTTAAGCACGCTTATTTATTCAAGTGCTTGACAAAATATTTATTATCTTACATGCACATAGGTGCTCGCTTAAATATTTCATTATCTAATATTTGTATTTGGGCACATCCTGGCTTTTGGATGCCTAAACGACTTACTCTATATTTGGGAAAAAGCAAAAACAAAAGAAAAATCATGCTATCTGTAAAATGGGCTATTTTTGAGCTTAAAGATAAATAAATCTATAAATACATGCCTTGTGAAGCAGTCACGCAAGGCATGGGGGAGATTGCACCCAATTGGTCTTTTTGGTCTCATGTCATGCAAATTCATTTTTTCTTTTTATTAAGATTTGTAGAGTTCTTTGTTGTTGGGGACCTTCCGGCATTCACTACGTGCGCATATAGCATCCGATCTGTGCACCAGTGATATCAAAGCAAAGATGAGATCAAGAGCTTCCAATTGCTTATCATCTTGCGCAAAGATGAAGCTCCTAGAACGAATGGGCTCTAGAGGATGTCAAACTGACAACATATGCACGCTCCTGGCAATGAAGAACCCCCTGTTGTACCCTCTGATCGCAAAGGATCTCTCCCAGGAGGCGGAGGACCACTCATGAAGTTCCTTCACAAGTCGCTTTTTATTGACAGAGAAACATACAAGGAGTTTCATGAAGTTTGAGGTTAGAATCTTGAAAAGCTTAAAGGGAGCTTAAGCTCTCCACAGTTTCACGATCTATGGTGGAAGCATGCACTCACGGCCATTGATTCCATCAAGAATGTGCCGCTGTCTTGTGTCGAATTCCTACAACCATTAAGCTTTTTAAAAGCTTACAATTATTAAGCTTAATCTAAATCTTCAAGTCTAATTATCAATCTTCTACATAACGAGTGTTCACACTATGGTATTCCCAACACACTCTATGCGGAAGACTATTTTTCTTGAAAGAAGATCATTATCAATTGCCGTAGCCAAGAAAAGCAAGATCGTAAAAGCAAAGGCATCCTAATAACCAAAGCGAGTTCATGGTGAGCTTCTTTATACATGACTAGAAGATGAGCGATGAATCTTCAAACAAATCCAGGATGACGGATCATAATATGGACAATTTTATGGGCGAAGGTGATTTTCCAGGGCCAACTATGGAACATAAATTGGATCTAATCATGATGTAGCTTCAAGAGAAGAGTGAAGGGACTGTCAAAACTTACAGGCACAATTGGCTACACTTCAACAATCCATTATCGGTCAAGATGGAGCACAACCTAAAGATGTTATTCAATGTACTATTGATGCAACATTTGATACACAAGCTCTTAGGAAAGAGGCCAAGATAAGTAAAATAAATGTCAAATTCTATACTTTTAATGGGCAACGTGATGGTAAAATTGGTCTTGCTTTCATAAGCCAGTTTGACTACTATTTTCATGAAGAGTAATATGGTGAAAAAGATAAACTTAAATGCGTCACTAACCATCTAGAAGATAGAGCATCATTATGATGGACTATTGTCTGCAAGAGTGTTAATTGTCCCTCTACTTGGGAAGCCTTTCAAAAGAAATTTTCGTAGAATTTCCTTCCACCTCAATTCCCTGAGAAAGCTATCAAATAGTGGGATCTCTTGTAACAAAGAGATTGTGAATCCATCCCCCAATACATTGAGCATTTCTAGAATGCCTTCAACTTTGAACGATTGAAAATGTTTCTGAGGCAACCCACAAGTATAAGCATATGTCTGGTTTGCTTAGTTACTTCTATGTGAAAGTGAATATGTTCAAGCCAAAGACTTTGGAGGATGCGATTTCTTTAGCGCATGATATGGATGATAAAATTTGTGGACGAGAAAAAAGACAACAACAATTTTCGGTTAATGATAACTTTGATACAAAGCAATTCAATTTTAACTTCCAAAGATTCAATCAAAATCACTTTACTTTTTTTTTTCATAAACTTGGAATCAACCTCTTGCTTCTACCATCAAATACAAATTCAAATCCTAGGCCTTCCCTCCAGCCAAATCCCAATATACCCAAATTTCTAGCCCTTACCAATAATGTCTCCAAAGCAAAGCCTATGGTTTGCTACAAGTGTCATCAACCTAGACAGTTTGCAACAGTGTACTGTTAGTCCAAAAAGCAAGCTATTCAAATCAATCACTTGGGAGTAACTGATAACAAGGACCATGAAGATATGCCAGACTTCATTAAAGATGATGATGATATTAGTGATACTTCAGATACTTTACCAGGGATGCCAAATCCTCATTCGTTATTAATAATGAAATGTTTTGTGCATGGTTAAGAAAAGATTATTTTGCATGATGATGGAAGCACGCATGATTTTATTTTTGCAAAGTTGGTAAAAAACTGAATTTATCTACTATTCCAACTCATTATCACATAAATGTTGCATTGTTAGGCACTAGATACAATGGTGCACAAGAAGTTCATGATTTAGAGATTAAAATCGATGATTATGTTGAGTGCAGAAATTTCTTGGTTGTACCTTTGCAAGCTAGTGATATTATTTTAGGAATTCCTTGGCGTCACAAATATAACATTGACATAGATTATTCCATACATTTCATAAAAATTCATTTTAACAGAAACCAAATCACATTGCATGGATTGCACACTTTTGATAAATTTTCCCTGCTTAGTCACACACAGGCTACATGTGCATTGAGAAAAGGTAGTAAATCATATTTAGTATAGGTGAATGAAATTGAAGCTAAGGAAAATCAGATGCATCCTAGGCATGTAAAATTTCTTTCACAACTTAAATATTATTTTGCTGTTGATTTACCACTTGGTTTACCACCTGCATGTCCTAAAGACCATAAAATAGCTTTAATCCTAGGTTCTCAACCACCATGTAAAGCACCTTATAGACACAATTAGGTTGAACAAAAAGAAATCCAAACACAAGTTGAGAAAATGTTGAACAGAGGACTCATTAGGCCGAATAGTTCTCCTTTTGGTGCACCTATCCTATTAGTTAAGAAGAAAAATAATACTTATAGGATGTGCATTGACTATCATGCCCAAAATAAAATCATTGTTAAGAATAGATATTTGATCCCTAGGGTAGATGACCTCATGGATAAACTATAAGGGGCCATTGTTTTTAGCAAGATAGATCTCAAATTTGGATATCATCAAGTACACTTGGATACACTTGACATTTTCAAGACTGCATTTGGAACTTAGTTTGGCATTATGAATTTCTTGTTATGACTTTCGGTTTGACCAATGCACTAGCTACATTCAGTCCTATGATGAATCGTATATTTTTGAAGTATCAGAATTGTGTGATTGTTTTCTTTGATGATATATTGGTTTTTAGTAAGGATGAGAATGAGCATTGTGAATATCTATCCTTAGTTTTCAAATTGTTGAAAGAGAATCAATTGTATGCTAACCCTAACAAGAGCGAATTTTTCCAAACCCAGATTGAATACTTAAGTCACATTTTTTCTTTTGATGGTATTCGCGTTGATTCTAAAAAGATAGAGGGAATTTTGAATTGGCCAATCCCTAAAAATGTGCATGAGTTACGTTCTTTCTTAGGCCTTACCAGATTTTATAGAAAATTTGTAAAAAAAATTTCATTGCTTGCATTGCCTTTGACGAAATTGTTAAAGAAAGGTGTTGTGTATCAATGGTTTGACAACCACCAAAAGTCTTTTGACTTATTGAAACATGCTTTAAAAAAATGCATTTGTCTTGCAATTACCTAAGTTTAGTTGACCATTCTTCCTAGTAGTCACTGATACTAGCGGATCAAGAATCGTAGCTGTCCTCAAGCAAGATTCACATCCCATAGCCTATTCTAGTTGCAAACTTAAACCTTCTGAACTGAAGTATTCCACCTATGATAAAGAATTGTTAGATGTAGTTCAAGCCTTACATCAATGAAAACACTATGTGATGGGATCCAAATTTATTATTAAAACCGACAATCAGAGTATCAAACATCTCCTTAGTCAGCCACAAATTTTTTACCATCATATTAAATGGGCTGCTTTCATTCAAAGTTTTCATCCACTTATCCAATATCAACCAGGAAGATCAAATGTTGTTGCCGATGCATTGAGTAGAAGACCAAGTATCCATAATATTTTTGTTCTATCTTTTGATTCCCTTACTCCTACGAAGGTTACTTGTGACTATGACCCCAGTTTTCAAGTTGATTGGAACAAATTAGTTGCTAATAATTGCATTCCAATTGATTCTCTATCTTATTTTTGTGGATTTACACTACAAGATACATGTCTTATACTAACGTTTAAAGCGACGAAAATATTCATAAAGAAATTTGCCCTCATCGTCACAAAAAACGTCGGTATTGGCAACACCATAGAACAGTAGGTATCAGCGTCGGTATTTGCGTCAGTATCAACATCACTGATATCGACAACACTGATACCGATGACATTGATACTGACGACACATTTGCGACGTTGATACCAATGATGCTAATACCGATGCAAATAGTGATGCTAATAACGACGCTTTGCAACACATATTGTGATGCTGATAGCGACGCTTGCAGTGAATTTGCGACGACGCTAAAAGAGACGGTAACAGGAAATAAAAAATTTTTGTGGCAGGGCTTTGCTGCCCTGCCACATATAGCACTATGTGCTTTATTTGGGCCATACAAAATAGTTTCAGTAATGTGTACAATGCTCATGTAAATAAAAGCAAAGTGTACTTGAATCATAATATTGATACATGAAATAAATACATGATCGTATAATGAAAGTAGCAGGTACAATCATGGCAAGATACTACTACTATATAGAAAATGCCTACACAAATCACGTGACCAAAAAAGAAGAATATGTGAGCTCTAGGGATCCAAGGGTGAGCTATAGATCCTCGCCATTCGAAACCTCGTCTTGCCACAAATGAGCATCGAATGGACTCTGCAAAAAAAAAAAACAACTACACATCAGTCCACCATACAATAATGCATTTTAATTAAACTTAGTAACTACGGACAAGAAAGATGAGTGACTTACAAGGCCGCTACATCCATACAATCAGTCGATCAATATAGTGAGACCATGTCTCTCTGCATATCGAGTCTCTAGGATGGTGGGATTGCGATTTATAATGGAGTGCTGCAAAGAAAATAAAATACAAGTGTTAGAAACATGATTGTCAGTACAAGGGATATTGCAAAAAAATAAGCAAGTAGAACAAAAGAAAAACTTACAAAGTCCTCCAGATATGTCATGTGGCTGCCACTCCCAAGATGATGGACCACTCTGGCCTCTAGTCATGCCCTCGCCGCCTCACACTACTGTCTCCAATGTCTTGGAAAATCTGTAGCCTCCTCCCTAAGTTGGCGCCAGTCACCCGCGTCTGGCCACTCAGGCTTTGAGGCCCCACTCTTAAGTGCCTTTCGTGCGTCCGATCTTTTGTATGACATGTACGTACGCATGTACTCCATCATCTAGCCCATGGAAAACCTGTCTGTTGCGGCTTGTATCAAAAACTCCTCATCATGCAAGGATACTACTATGTAGTCCTTGCTCCCCTTCGGTATGTTCTTCCAATGATCCAAGATGTTGTGCCAAAAAACTTGTTTGCACAACTCTCTCATACGAGCCATCACCCTCCTTCCCTCATCATTCATGATGATAGCTCCTGTCCTATCATCTATAAGGTATCCATACCCCTCTAGGGTATGCCTAAGATGTGTCCTCTCCCACTTGCGACCATGCTCTTGGGCATATCCAGAGACCCTTGCACATCTGGTGTACCTACCGGGGTAGCATCTCTCAGAGTAGCACCCATAGGGGTGCCACCTACGGGACGACTAAGCAAAAGTTGAAGTGACTGGAGTAGACATCCCCACAGGTGTGACGAATCCTGGGAGTCATGCAACTCCAGCAAAATGATGAAACAGAGACATTGCATTGATACCTCCACAACAACCACCTGAGCCACGCTCTCTCGAACCGTCATGAGAGGAAGGAGTGGCACTTGTATCCCTAGCCGACCGCATGCTCATTGCATTTAGGTCTCGGCAACAGCTCCTTGAACCACTCTCTCTGTATGGCCCAAGTTTGGAGCGTTGACCTCATGTGCTGGAAACTGAGGCATCAGAGGGTATCAAACTAGATCTAAGAGAATGGCATGATGGTGTTTGAGATAGCTCCTGGTCCCCTATATCTCTAAATTGAGCCATCTGATCTCGAGGCATACATGTGAAGATCTCTTGTAGCTTCTCGTCGCTCATCCATTGACTCATCGTGATGATCTAAATATCCACAAAGGTCACATGCACATACAAAAATTGATGTTAGCATAATCAATATAAATCATACAAAGTATGGCAATATAAATCTTTTAAAAAAAATCTTACTTAAAATGCATATCTTATGTACCTTTATATGCATAATAACTTGAGGTCACCAGACATGTTCCAACACGTCTATCTAGTGAATACAAACTTGAACGAGCTATGATAGATATTACCAATGAGAATGGAAGCCTGCTTACCTGAGCACTCTCCGAATCCCGGAAACTCATGCATGGTCCACACGAGAATGGCTCGAATATTGGCAGACAGTCGACCATTGCGCTTACTCATATCTTGCACTGTGACCCCCTCCTCCCACAAAATCTTAAGCTCATCGACTAATGGAGGAAGATACACGTCCATATTTTTGACTTTGTAGCTGCCAAGAACGAGCAAGCTAAGGATGAGATGCCATTTCTTCGTAGAAAGACATGGAGGGATATTGTAGTTGACAAGGACTATAGGCCACACACTGTAAGAATTTGAGCACAGACCGAATGGGTTGAGACAATCCATAGCAAGACCAAGCCGAAGATTCCTTGGCTCTCGTGGGAAGGTAGAGTTAATGTGGCTTCATGCACTGCGAATCTACTGATATTCGTTGAACTCCATTTGTAGACCTATTCTGCTTATGCTACGTTATCAAGCTTGCCATGCCAAACGTATGAAACATGTGATTTATGCGGGGGATAAGTGAAAAGTGTCTCAGAACTTTTTGAGGGATGGTTTTCCCTTGCAACTCCTGTCAATACCTATGAGCACCACACGTTGGAAATGTCTCCATAGTCTCATATTCTCCTCGAAACAATATGCAATCGTTGATACATACATGGATGCTGTTGTAGTCCATGCCAAGCTTTCGGAAAATATGTCATGCATCATCATGAGACTCAAGCATGGTATTTTCAAGTGGTAATATATGATACTTCAGTTACCTGAAAAAAAATCATAAAACACCTTGAAAAAGCACAAATGTTTTTTATGATAGTGCCAAAAAGAAAATCAATGAAGCGTACGTACAAGGTATCTGAACAACTCGGTCACACTCATATCGCTTCACCCGTATTTTACTTGCACATTTAGGAGTGCAAGCAATGTCTTCAAGCGAGATACTCGGCACCCATCATATAATGGTATGGATGCTTCCTCTCTAAGCAGATCAAATGTCTCGACATCCATGGGCATCAATGCATCAATCATTGCCTCCATCTTAGGCTCCAAGATTGTAGGAAAGTCTGGAAGGCTGCATGTCTCCTCTCATATTGAAGGTATAGTTTGGACAATACCTTCCAAGTGGTGGATTGACTCAGGCACTCCATCCATCGCACGCCCACGAACTCTTCTAACTGGCCACAAAGGGTGCACTTCTCCTTGGGATGAGACGTCACCTCCCTGGATAGAAAATTTTCTAGCCACACCCAATGTTTTTATATATGGTATTCAATTAGCTTGCGAATACAATGCATGATTGATATACACTTTTCTTACCTTTTGCTCAAAATCTGAGATCGTCTGATCAATGATCTTTGATTGAAACTCATCGAAGCGTCATATGTGTTCTATAGACAATTGATGTTTCGTCTAATTGCTAGCTTACATTAAGAGCAAGAACATGGGACATACTAATTAAGATATGCCTCACAATCTTGAACATCACGACCTTCATCATTTTCCATTTGGTCTACGTTACGACAAACAATTTGTTCTTGTTATCATTCTTTTTTTCTTTCTTAAATTGTTTGAGAATGGATTTCTTCTCCATCTCTCTCTCTTTTTCTCTTTCATTATTATATTGTATGTTTATTTCCTCTCTCTCGTTCCTTCTTTCTTTTTCTATTCCTCTCCCTCTCTCATTTCCTTTAACAAAACATCTCTCTCTCTCTACCACTACCACTACAATAAACAAGAAAAGAAGAAAAACAACAATAACAACTACAACAACAATAACAACAACAACAAATAAGAAAAGAAGAAAAAACTACTACTACTACTACTACAAATAAAAAAACTAAACAACAATAAACAAGAAATGAAAAAAAGTACTACTACAACAACAACAACAACAACAAACAAGAATACTACTACTACTACTACTACTACTACTACTACTACTACTACTACTACTACTACTACTACTACTACTACTACTACTACTACTACTACTACTACTACTACTACTACTACTACTACTACCACAACAACAAACCACTACTACTACTACTACTACTACTACTACTACTACTACTACTACTACTACCACCACCACCACCACCACCACCACCACCACCACCACCACCACCACCACCACTACGACTACTACTACTACTACTACTACTACTACTACTACTACTACTACTACTACTACTACTACTACTACTACTACTACCACCACAACAACAAACCACTACTACTACTACGACTACGACTACGACTACGACGACGACGACGACGACGACGACGACGACGACGACGACGACCACTACTACTACTACTACTACTACTACTACTACTACTACTACCAGTATAATAAATAAGAAAAGAAGAAGAAAAAAAGAACAAAAACAAAAACAAAAACAACAAACAAAAAAATTAAACAACAATAAACAAGAAAAGAAAAGAAAAGAAAAAAACAACAACAAACAAGAAAACTACTACTACTACTACAACCACGACTACGATGACTACAACCACAACTATGACTACCACAACAATAAAAAACAAGAAAAGAAGAAATTAAACAACGATAAATACTACTATGACTACCACTACCACTACCACTACTAATACTACGGCTACCACAACACAAACAGAAAATAAGAAATTAAACAACAACAACAATAACTACTACTACCACTACCACTACCACTACCACTACTACGACTACCACGACAACAACAAAAAAGAAAAGAAGAAATAAAACAATAACAAAAATAACAACAACCTCTCCCTCCCTCTCTCTCTCCCTCCCTCTCTTTCTCTTTCTCTCTTTCTCTATTATGTTTAATGTTTTCTCCCTCTCTCTCTTGTTCCTTCTTTCCTTTTCTTTCTCTCCCTCTCTCATTTCCTCTCTTTCTCTCTCAATACACATGATTTTTAACAAAAATAAGCGAAAGAAAAGGAGAAAAACAAAAACAAAGCAAGAGGGAACAATGCACTCACTGCAAAGGCCCGAGGATGAATTCGGCGGCTTCTCTTCGCAATTGTGGCTTCTCTTCGCCCTCCGTACACTTCCTCCTCTTCTTCGCAAACGGCGGCGGCGACGGTAGTGAGAAGCTTTCCTTCTCCCTCTTTCTCTCTTTCTCTCCCTCTCCCTCTCAAACACAAGATGGAGGTCGCTCTCCCTTTCGCTCTCTCTTTTGTTTGTTTGCGCAAAATGACGCGCTCAGGTTTCGGCACGTGTTTTTTCATCTAAGTATCATCGCTATTTGTGACGCAAATAGTGATGTCGCTAATTTACGTCAGAAACCGCCGTTGCTATGCACTTGTATCCTTGTAGTGTTATATTTTATGAGAAAATATTGTGTGTCATTATTTAATTTAGATAATCTGTGTTGTAGGAAATTCATTGTCCTCCATATCAAGGTCATAGAGACATTATTTCCACTTTAAGAACATTGGTTGAAGCTTTTTACTGGCCGCAAATAGAATCTAATATTTCTAACTTTGTTTTTGCGTGTTTAATTTGCTAAAGAGTCAAGCAACACCATGGTAAGCAATATGGTTTATTAATGTCTTTCCCAATTCTTGACCGTCCATGGAAACATATTTCAATGAATTTTATAACTAGTTTGCCTAATACACAAGCTAATCATGATATGATTTGGACTATAGTAGATCGATTTAGTAAACAAGAATATTTTCTACCATGTAAGAAAACATTAACAACATCTCAAGTTGCACAATTGTTTTTTAAGATAGTTTTCACTAATCATGGTTTGCCAAAAGTTATTATTTCTGATCATGATTCTAGATTTTGTAATAATTTTCGGACTACTTTATTTACTAAGATTGATTTCTCATCTGTATTCCATGATAGTACAATTCTAGATCTTTTGCATGCATACACAATTTCAAAACCACAAACATGGGATACACATTTACATCTACTTCAATTTGCATACAATAATACACCGCACACAACTATGTATAAAACACATTTTGAAATCATTTATGGACATAGATTGCCTACACCTGTTATATCATTGTCGATTAAAGTTAAAGCTGCTAATGATATTGCCAATACGCATGCTACTATTTTTGCTCAAGTTAAAGATATAATTGCGAAAGCCTAGCAATCATACATTAAACAAGCTAATAAGAAAAGACAAGCCATGAGTTTTAATGTTGGTGATTATGTATAGTTACGCATTAAAAAGAGAAGATTGCAAAGTGTTGAGAAACACCCTTGTTGTTAAATTAGCACCTACATTTTATGGACCTTTCAAAATAATCCACAAGATCAATGAAAATGCATTTAAATTAGAACTACCCAAACATTGAAAGATCCATATTCATATTAGTTTGTTACTACCTTTAAGAGGCAAATTACATGTCCACCTAGTCTATGAAAACCCTCCTTTGTTAGAAGAAGAAACTGAAATCCTTGAACCTGAAACTATTTTAGACACTGACTTTATGACTACTAGAATTGGTTGTAGATATTCTAGATATTTGGTTAATTTTAAAAATCATACTGTTGAAGAGGGCCAATGGATGCACACCCGCAACCTAAGTGCTTACCCCTCATTGCTCGCTCCACATCGAGCTAATAGTAATTGAGGACAATTGCTATCCCACCCTAGGGGTATGATGCCAAGATGCATATTCCATGGTGGATTTTGTGATTATATTTATTTGTCGGGGCTTGTACACAAGGTGGATTCCTTGTGCGAGAAGTTGACCAGGACACATGTCCTTTTCAGGCGTCATATTAATTTAATGTGCACATGGGTGATTCCACAGCGGGTGATTATGCAAAATACATATCAAATTAATGGACATTTACGACTTTAGAGTATGCACTTGAATTAAATTAAGGTTAGGATAGAGTTCTAACCTATTTAATTATTTTGTAGCTGAAAACTGCTAGGTATTCACTTTTATTAGATTTTATTTAATTATTTTCTAGCAATTGTGAATGCTTCAGTTGATGTGTAGAGCCTGTGGCCATGGCATTCGGTAGCACCGGGTGATGAAGTGAATTCAAATGTTTAGAAGAATTACTATTTTGTATGGGCGCATGCCATATCACTAAAGGCATGGCGCTAATATTTATTTAAGTGCACTTACTTATTAAAGTACTTGACGAAACATTTATTATCTTGTATGCGCATAGGCACTCGATTAAATATTTAATTATCTAATATTTGTATTTAGGTGTAACATCTTAGACCATTGGAAGAATATACCCGATGGGAGAAAGGACTATATAGTGGCATCCTTGCACGAGAAGTTTTCGATATCTACCGTGGTAGAGAGGTTTTCCACTGGGTGGATGATGGAGTGTATGTGTGCATATATGTCATATAGAAAATGGGACGTAAGTAAGGCACTCAAGAGTGCTGGCTCAAAGCCGCTGTCGTATTGCTGCGCATTAGAGGTGTGAAAACCACCCAAAAGTTGTGTGTGTGATTTGATACTTTGTACATACTTAGTTGTTGTGTTTACATTTATTTTCTGCGTATGAGTATAGTAGGGAGGAGTTTGGAGGCATAGTGGTGAGTCTATGTTAAGCAGTGGTTCACTATATCCGGGCATACGAAAAGTCTGTCATCATCACGGAATCAAACGGGGAGCCATCTCCACCATAGCAGGCTGTAGGACAAATATCTTAGATACATTCACATCAACAAATCAAGTTGAGCAATGATTCATGGTTGGTGGCCATAGTGGTGACAAGAAATGAATGTGAATGCTTTGCCAACAAATGATATATATTGAGTGATATGATGGAGGTCATTTACAAACATAGAATGGAGAGGATCTTGCAGGATTATTTGGTAACCAAATATAGGAGAGATGATAGTCTGCACTGCAAAATCATTGAGGGGTTGTACATTGGATCGATTGGAGCAGCTTACAATAAAGAGGAATTGCTAAGATTAGAAATGACACATCCTTACAGTTGCAAACATGAACAGCTGCGTTATCCTTCAGATTTCGAGTACAAGCATATCAGTATGCTTGATAGTGCAGATGTTAACATGGAGGAGCACTTTGATGAGTGCTTTGCTTTCATAGATGAAGTCAGGCAAAGTGGTGGGGCAGTCTTGGTACAAAGTTCTCAGGTTTTTTTTTTATGTGTGAGCTGCCAATGGTTGTATTAACTGGGGTGCTGGGGAAGAAAGAAAAAGAGAACTATTTTTGAAAGATTTTTTTTGGGGGGAAAGAAAAAGAACACTATTTTTGAAAGGGGAATGATCAAGAATAGAGGACGTGGAAGAAAACAGAGAGGGGAAGGAACGAAATGATGCTGGAAAAAGGTGATGATGGGAAGAAAACAGAGGAGGAGGATCGATTGTGAAGGACAAAAACGGCGCGAATTCAAGGGAGAGAAGGGGAATGTTTTTTTTCAGTCGAAGAGAGGGAAACAATCGATCCTGTGGGAAACGGAGAATGGACCTGCAGCAGCTATTGTAACAAATTGCGACCTTTGAAGCAATCAGAGAAGGACGACAGTATAAATTTCTCCATTGTTTTGCGGATTGAATGATTTGCCATTCAGCGTTGCTATTCTTTGCATTGGAAATTTGACTGTGCTCTTGGGATTGTGGTCTGTTCATATTGTTTGGATGTACTACAGTATGGCAAGTAGTTTAAAAAACAAATTGGGGGGAAAAAGTGAAGTTTTGGGTGGACTGGAAGAGACAGGAATGACGCGAATTCAACAGGATTAGAGGAGAATGTTTATCTTGGCGACTAGGAGGGAATCTCTGCATCTATGGAAGGACAGACATCCTGCTACGACAGAGGAATGATGAGTTAGAAAGACGAAACCTCTTTGGGAGGTGACGAACAACGGCGGACTAGGAGGTGAAATCTAAAGACAAAGCAAAAGGACGGGACGCAGATCGAACGTAAAAGCTGTGAAGATGAAGGTGAGTCGGCACAAGAGGTAACACAAAACAATCAGAGGAGGATGTTGAAGGAAATCAGAGAGAAGGATGAGGAGGAATAAATACAGAGAGTGAGGAGAAGAAGAGACGACAAGCCGTCATGAACGCCAACCGCGTGCACATTCCTATGCTTGTGAGGCAGGTGAGATCGATTGGCTCTAAGCGTGTGCGAGTCACACGAAGAGACGGAATTGAAGACACCCATCAAAACGAGCTTGGACAAGTTTTTTAGAAGAAGGACTGTTCTGTGACATCCTAACAACGATTGAGAGGAGGAATAAGGACCGTTGAGTTATAATGGTGAAGAAAAACGTTAATGCAGTGATGCACGAACTGGTAATAGAGAGACAGGGAAAGACGAGGATCTGAGGAAAAATGTGGTTGTGAAGTTATGGAGGTGTGGATGCTATCGGCAATTTTGAAAGGGATTTCAGGACAGGATTAAAGGGAAAATGCAATGCTCTGGGGGGGGGGGGGAGAAATGTGCTATGGGAAATTAAACTGTCAACAGGTCACAGAATTATTGCGTCCTTATGGCTTTTAGAACAGTCTATGATTGGGAGTTTGCAGGACTGGATGATCTTCCGTGGCGCAGGACTGGATGATCTTCCTTCTGTGAAGTACTTATAGAACCAGGGATAAGATCTCAGGTGTTTGACAGGAGAGAGATCCTATTGAAAGGTTACGGAAACTAATATTAGCAAAGGAGATAGTGTTGCTGAATTGAAAAACATCGAAAAGGATGCAAACTTGCAGACAACGATGCTTCATGCATTGAATTCTTTACCCTGTTACCAGGGAGAAGTAGCCATCTTGACTGCAAAAACATAAGTTTGATCTATCTATTTGGATTGAAGTCCTGTGTGTGTTGTGGATCAACAGCAACCAATTCGACTGCAAAAACATTAGCTAACTATGCTTCCTAATTTACAATCAGATTTCATTGTGATAAATGCATCTCTGCTGTCCAGCATATTTGACAATTTGAACTGGAGACTTGCCAGTCACATGTATAGTGTTGGTTCAACTCTTGAAATACCCTGTCATAACTCTACAGCTAATCAACAAGTTGTTCCAAAAGCCATGAATCGTACAATGCAGCAATATGCCTGTATAACAATATGACCAAGACAAGTTACATTATCTCAGAAGTCAGATTGCAACTGCTGATGGTATGTCTGTGAAGGTGATGCAGTAGTACTTGCTGCACATAATTATGGTTGTTGTTCATACGTTGATATTACTAACATGGAAGAGAAAGATGTGCCATACATTGCCACAAGTCAGTTTGTCGGCTTATGGAGAATGTAAATGAATACATGGCTCTAGATCATCCCGTGTCCAACCCTCTTGTTCTTGGAAGGGAGCCACCTCTGAAAGGATAATGCTGATACTTCTGTCTGAAGCTGATAACCTGATTTGTATTGAAGGTTCCTATATTGAAGGATGAATTCTATGCTCAGCTGAAAACTTGCTTTTGGTCTTATCATTGCTGCATAGACGAGGTCTCGTTGGAAGCTTGGTGGATCTATTACTACACACAAATCCTCACATCTTGCTTATTCGTATGATTGATTTTCTATCCTGAAATTAGTCAAGGTCCTCTGTGGTTGCGACTTTGCTTTCGAAAACCCTTCGACACCGCAGTGGCTATAGACGGAGATGATTGGCGGAGACTCAAGGATGAGGCTATAGATTCTCCAAGACATTAGCGACAGCACCAACAGGAGGTAGCTAGGGCACGATTTGGAGGCAGGGATCATGCATCATCTAGGGAGTGGTGCCCACATGACTTATTTGGAGGAATTTGTAAGTTTTTATTTTGTTCTTCTCACTTTCTTATTTGCAATATCACTTGTACTAACAATCATTTTTCCAACAGTTGTATTTTAATTTCTTTGTAGCACTCCATCACAAACCGTGATCCCACAGGCTTCGAGACTTGATATACAGAGAGATACGGTCTCATTACACTCATCGATAGACCGTACACATAAGACCAGTAAGTCAATCATCTTTCTTGTTTGTAGTTACTATTTTTTAAAAATGCATTATGTATAGTGGAATGATATGTAGTTGTTCATTTTTCAAAGTCTATTTGATGCTTCTTTGCATCGAGACGAGCTTTTTGATTGCGAGGAACTGTAGCTCGTGCTTGGATTCATGGAGTACATACCGTCTTCTTTTTTGGTCCTATGATCTGAGCAAACATCTTCCATGTACATTTCCTTAGATGTACTTATCATCATTTGTATAAAATTTGATTTACAAATAGAATTTCATGTTAGTTTTGGCTCTCCTATCTCTCCATGGTTCCATGTAATGTCATGAGTTTTCATTAGTGGTATTGCACTTATTCTATGTATCAGTCTTGTGGGTTCAAGTACATTTTGCACTCATCTTAACGACCATTGAGTACTCACAAGTAGTTCATTTGTAGAATATTATACAACACATGGTGCTATATGCCTGCCACAATTTCTTTTTCTCTGTATCTATCCCTATTAGCATCACTAATTTCTCTACATGCGTTGCTATTGTCATCACTATTTACATTGCAAACCCTCGCTACATGGGTCGCTATTTGTGTCGCAAAAGTGACTCAAGTAGTGATATTTTTTGTGATGATTTTATAAAGACACTTATATTGACGATGGGGGCAAGTTTTTTAATGAACATTTGTGTCACTTTGAACGTCAGTATGAGGCATGTATCTTGTAGTGCAAGCTTTCCCCTAAATTTCAATGCATTATTCACATTTAAAACATGTATCCTTGGCAACCAATAACTTTTGCATATTCTCCCCATCTAAGATATTCTGCTTTATCACTTTTGTGAGAGATCTATTGACAATTGGTCTATTTTTTGAATAAGTCACTTCTATTTATCATATCACACATAATCATAGTGGTTGCCAAGGGCCTTATTAGAGTCACCAAAACTATATGACATATTGTGGGTGTTCCTTCATAAGGCATCGTACCATAGCATTTTTCACCTTCAGTTTGGATATTATTTTCAAAATGAAACACCTTCAAGGAAGACTTTTATGTAAAGTACCTCAACATTTACAATATATCCTTGTTACATCCTCATAGAATGATCTATTTTGACATTATGAAAGGTGGGACATTATGTAATATATTCTATACCTATGATTTGATATTGCTTGAGACTCTAAGTTTTGTTATATGCATGTGTTCTTGGAATATAAGGACATTATTCTAAGGATCATGTGATGCTTTGGTTTGTGATCATTATAGTTACAATCACTACAAAATATAGACCATATATGAATGTCTAAAGGAATAATATAGAAAAAAGATACCGTGTCAGTTTTTCTTGGCGCAAAGAGAAAATAGCAAATGAAGGAACCCATTGAAGGTCAGGTAAGCACAAAATTAGTAAACCTTGTTGAACTAAGGAAACACTTTAAACTAGTTTACATAGCTAAGTACCTCAATGTGAAAGATGTGCAATGACATTGTGGCCTATTTTCATATAATTGATCCAACCTTAAGGGTATTTCACCTCAAGTGCTGATACATACTATATCTTTGAAATCAATGCAAAGCCTTCTAACTAATGATCCTATCCCATCAATCCTTGCTACACATACCACATGAGAGAGGAGTTGAAGAACTTACAAAAAGTAGGATACATTTATGAGATTGAGCATATAGATTGGGTGTCACCCATTGTTGTGGTACTCAAGTAAAATGGGAAGATTTGAGTATGCATCAACTATAAGAAATTAAATAGTACAACCCATGAGACCCTTATCAACAACTACTATACATGGACCATGATTAAACACATTGTAGAAAAGGAAGCTTACAACATTTTTTGGCTCTAATCATGTAAGTACACCCGAATGGTCAACTAATAGCAAAATTGTGGACTATTTTCTTATGCTAGTGAACTAATGCAAAAGTTGTAGAATACTTTTATAGTTGAAAATATGTTCAAGCACCCAATTCATTTGTGTGTTATGCTCCTAGTTTTCTAATTGAAACACACTCCTAGCTGACTTTTCAATAACATACAAGTCTTTGTGGCTATATGTTGAAAAGCTCCAACACCGTTTGCAAGCCGCTTTGTCTTCAATTAAATATTTTTATAATTTATTATTACAATTACATGTGTATGTGTGTGTGTCTCCCTTTTTTCCCACCCCACTCCCCACACACATGCTTGCCCTCCCTCTCTTGATGGTTATTCTAGCCATAATTCCGAACATGTAAGCAAAATATCCACAACTCTAAAAGAGGTACCACATACCTCTTGAGCAACAATATCAAGAACAAGATATAACAACTTAATGACTATAATAATATCTCATTTTTATGGGGCACTCTTAGGCATCTAGGCTAATGCAATTATTGTTGCTATTGGACACAAAGTGCACATATGACTTTGAAGAGTAAGTAATGATGAGATCAAATATTAAGTTGTAGTCAAAGAGGGCAGAGGAAAATGGTGATGTTACAAGGTGTGACTCTCTTTTATGGTGCTCATATGAGTGATTCTAGTGTTGCACAATGAAACTTCCCTATTCTTGTAGATAACAAAGCATGCAAATTTGGTTTACAAAGATGGATTTGTAGTACATGTAATAAAGTAGGAGGAAATATTATTATTATCTATTGGTAATACTATGAGGATAGATCAAGCTACAAACAAGCC
This sequence comes from Lygodium microphyllum, assembly GCF_053477565.2. NCBI lineage: Eukaryota > Viridiplantae > Streptophyta > Polypodiopsida > Schizaeales > Lygodiaceae > Lygodium > Lygodium microphyllum. Next base: position 129,443,032 of record NC_141159.1, read on the forward strand.
TTCTATTGGCTTTGAGTCTGGGACTACAAACAATTTTATTCTCTCTCTTTGCATTGGGTTTCGATATGCTCAATATCCAACTAATAATAGCATGCATCTGTGCAAATTTGGGCTATCATACTTACAGATGTAGTCTAGGTCTAAGTTTTCTTTTTGGATATAAACTTCAAATCTTATTCATAAAATACAATACAAACTACAGATATCTCATTTATCTCTCAAAATTCAACATAGTTAGTAATACATCAACATGTCTAAAGTAGAATATTAGATTTTACAAGGAGAATCTAATATATAAATATTAAAGCAATATTTTATTGCATTATGGTAAATGGATTTAGACTTGTACCTAATACACATAAAACTTAATCGGTGCAAATTAAAAGGTCAGGCCTTCCCATGAGAAGGAAAATTAATTTCAGTCTTCTATGAATTATTAGATTAAAATGATTTATAAAAAAAGCAATAACAATATGCTAAGAGATGTTGCCAAAGAGGAGGTTGTGGTGGATACAAGAAAGGTGCTAGTAGGAATGCAAGAGCAATTACAAGAAGAGGTTAGATAATACAAGTCAAAGGAAGGGGGCTACTTTCATGAAATACTTGGATAGAGATAAGGCAAGTTGGCATTCAATTGATTACTTTCAATTCATACCAAAGGTTGGCACTTATAAGCAGCTCACAATTCACAATTTCATACAAGAAAAAAAACTAACTTTTAAAGTTCATAGTAGTACCTTTGGGGGGCGAGTCACTCATGAAGATATATGTGTGTCACAAGGGTTAAACATAAGGAATTTTTCAAATACCATTTTTTCACATGTTTACATCTAGAAGGATGACATGTAAAGGGGTTATTTATGGATTGAATAGAAAGGGTCTGTTTTATTTTGAAAAAAAAAAATCACAAATAAGGTAATTACTTTCTATATCAACATTTTAGATCACTATGGGATTGCTAGTGAAAAGTGTAAGGGGAGAGGGGACTCATAAAACAATAAAATAAAGCTTATGTAGAATTTTCATCAAGATAATGGCCAACATGCAAAAATAAGACTTCTTAGGCTACTTTCAAATTGTTGATGCCCATGAGTTCTTCATATATCATGTAGTTGATCAAGGGTATCAACAAATATGTAATTGTTTTGATTATGATAGAAGGGTACATGATTTGACCTCAAAGATATTCATATTTGAAATTCAGAGCATATAAGAAAATATCATAAGGGAGAAAATAGCAATTGAATCTTCTATTCCACCTATAAAGAAGAAGCTATAACTAGTCATGGAGTTATGGAAAATCTATAAAGAGGGTGGGCCTATCCTCACCATAGCTCAAAGAAGTCCTGTAATGACCCTTTGTGATGATGAATACCCACAAGATCAGCATATAGTTCCATGTGAATTAAATGTTGCATAGAGAGCACATAGGCAATTGCATCAATCGGTGCTGAAGACATTTAGTCACATAAGCAACAAAATCCATCTTACCCAACTATTAAGATTTTGTATATGGATCAAATAAATCACACCTAACATTTCGGCCCATTAGATGCATAGGTTCCATTAGTGAGAGTGCATACAAAATTTTACAACCCTAGTGTTATACATTGTTTAGAATATGATGTGTGTAGTCGTGAGGAGCCTGCAATGCTTGTAATCTATCATTTGAATTACTCAACTTTGCAACATTTTTTACATGTTGCCTATTCCAAGAGAGATGAAAATGGCGTGTCCCCTAGAGATTTCATTAGCCTTTTTATGTTTGAAGATGATGAATCACATATAAAAAAGTATGAGAATGCCCTTTAATAATTTTCACACAATAGACATCATTTCTTACTTTGCAAAAAGATCAAGGAGATTATTCATTGGGTTTACTAATTGGGGCATGCCTAAGGAGTTCAACATTAAAGCAACATATCCTCCTCATTCAATGATCCGATGGAGCTATATATCTATACACATGGGAAAATTGCAGGATGTCACTGCTTTAGAAAAAGTTTTTCAGTCTCAATTGTGGGCCTATGCTCTTCCATGCCATTGCTAAGTTTTTCAAACATTATGACAAGTGTCATCAGGTGAAAGTACATATACAAAAGGACAATATGGAGTTGAGACTAATGATACCATGCTAACCATTTAAAAAGTGGACATTAACTTGATTGGACCCATTAGCCCTACACCCTAGTACTCATAAGACAAATATATGACTAGGCTATAGCCACTAACTACCTTATGAAATGGATTGAAACAAGAAGGACTAGGAAAAATGATGCAAGGACCATAGATAAGTTTCTTTGGGAGCAAGTGATCTTTAGATTCAACTAGTGAGCAAACAAGGCATGCACTTCATTAATGAAGTAATTATCCATCTCCTATCCACCTTCTTGGTGATCCATCAAAAATCATTGCCATATTATCCATATTATCCCCAAGCCAATGGTCAAGTTGAAGTGATAAAATTTCTTTTGATAAGTGCATTAATTAAAATTGTGTCTACCTCATGAAGAAGCGATTGGGACAAAAAGTTGATGGCATCCTTGTGCGATTATTGAACCACCTATAAAATAGCTACTAGAAAAACACCATTAAAGTTGACCTACAGAATGTATATGATTTGTTCCAAGATTGACGATAGCTATGCAAGAAAGATGGGATAGCAAGGAGGGATGGAATGTCACCACCTAGCAGATTGGGATGGCTATCCGAAACTTGACTCATTTCCACATATGCACTCATTTATAAGAAAGCCAAAATAAAGGCATGGTTTCACAAGCATGTCAAAGAATATGATTTTGAAAAAGGCGACCTAATATTGCCTTATTCACAATTAAAGGCCACAAATAGAAGATGAAGCTTAGAGGTCTTGGACCCTTTCAAGTTTGTTAGATTAGCAGGACCAATAATGTGGGCCTTGAAACTTTAGATAGTGAGGACATAAGCTTCTTCAATAGAAGTTGCATTAAGAAATACTAGACACTAGCACACCCACTGCATGGGTCCCCTATGGTGTTATTGCCTATAAATATTTACGTAGTCTCCATCACCAAGGTTAACCCTAAGGATGAGGAACCCATAGTACCAACCTATTTGAGCTTGAGAATCACCACCGAGAAAACCCATGTCCTCGATGCACTAATTGATAAGGAGTAAACAACAACATACTTATATATGAGGATTGGACCAAAATTGTATAGCCCTAGTATCTATTTTCACTCGAGTTTCGCTCTGTGAGTGCTTTAGGGCCCTCTACACTAGCTTTGCTAAAAGGGAAATTTCCACTTTATGTAGGCCCTCTCATATTTTTATAGTGATTGTCTAGGTCCTCTTACCTGTATCATAGTTAGTTTGGGATTCAGTGCATTTGAGATGGTTGACTTGTGGTCTCCAAATTTTCCACATATTTTCCAAGGAACACATCTTCACTAGTTCTTGGGCTTTTTGTTTCACAAAGTACTTTATCCAAATAGGAATGTAATGGAACATGGTCTTTTAGTGGTGTCTTTCATGTGATGCCCAACATGTAGAAGGACGTTGAAGTAGTGTAAGTGGGATCATACTCATATTTTTTAAATGGCTCAATATTATTTGGCATTTTTCATTATTTGAAAACCAAGTCATTCCCATTGTGATCTAAGAGTGAACAACTTTTGTAACAATGGGTGTTCAAGTTTAAGTTCACAACGGAGTAAATGGATAATGATGGGATCAAAGTTGGAGGCAATCTTGAACCTAGACCTAAGATTAGAGGCCAAGTTATTATATAGTTTATTATCTAGTAATCACTACAACTTTGCAAATTGTCTCTCTATCTCATGAAGTGACTAGGACAAAAAGTTGATGGTAGCCTTATGGGCTTATCAAACCACCTACAAAATAGTTACGCGAAAAACACCATTCAAGTTGACCTACAGAATGAAACTGATTTGTTCCAAGGTTGAGGATAGCTATGCGAGAAAGATGGGATAGTAAGGAGCGATGGAATGTGACCACCTAGCAAATTGGAATGACTATCCAAAACTTGAGTCAATGTCATATATACTCTCATTTATAAGAAAGCCAAAAGAAAGGCCTCATTTGACAAGCATGTCAAACAACATGATTTTGAAAAAGGTGACCTCATATTGCTTTATCCAATTAAGGGCCAAAAATAGAGGATGAAGCTTAGAGGACTTGGGCCCTTTTGAGTTTATTAGACTAGTAGGACTTGGACCCTTTCGAGTCTATTAGATTAGTAGGACCACCTTCAAAGTTGATTCTTACATTTTTTCAACACTCCATAGTAAAAATCACTATAGACATGGTAGTTGCCGATATGGACGATAGTATACTTAGTAGCTTGACAATACTTTCACCATGTTCACTCATAGCTATGATGGCTAGACTAGTCTATTAGATGAAGATACCATGCCAATACTTAGAAGCCTTCCTTGTTCTTGGGAAGAATATGCATTCATCTTCATCAAGCATGCTTCTATCATCGAAGATATAATTGCAATGCAAGTAGCAAAGAAAAAGCTATCAAAGGCCGCTTGATTACATCCTTCAAGCATAGCTGCATAAAAGACACAAGGCAAGAAATAACAAACTTACATGACCTAGCCGAATCTAAATGCCCATTTCTACAAAAGTGTTCACTCTTCGACCACAATAGGAATTACTTGGTTTTTAAATAGTGACAAATACCGAACAATATTGAGCCATTAAAAAAAACTAAGTATGATCCCATTGACACTACTCCAATGTCCTTTTGTGTGTTGACCATCACATGAAAGACACCACTAAAAGACCACATTCTATTAGGTATTCTATTGAGTCTATATTTGGATAGAGTACTCTATGAAATAGAAAGCCCAAGAACTAGTGAGCATGTGTTCCTTGGCCAAATATGTGGAAAAAATTGGAGGCCACAGGTCAACCATCCCAAATGCACTATATTCCTAACTAACTATAATGCTAGAAGGAGGACCTAGACAATAACTATAAAAATAGCAAAGGGCCTTTATAAAGTGGAAATCTCCATTTTACTAAAGGTAGTGCAAAGGGCCCTACCCATATCAAAGCACTCACATAGATCAACTCGAGAGAAAACACATGCCATGAAAAAGTTCAAGATCATGAAGGAGGAAATGGATAATGATAGGATCAATGCTACATGCAATTCTTGACCTAGACTTGAGATTAGAGGCCAACTTGATATACAATTTGTTCTCTAGTACTCGCTACAACTTTGCAATGAATGGGATCCACTTGAATATGTTCCAAGTTTTGGTTACAGAGCACCTATGGAATGTGGATCTGAATGCCTACACAAGAAATACAATAGATGCAGCAACCAAGATACTCAATGATGTGATTGAGTATGCGGAGAAGGAAACATTGTGCTATGGGAAATTGAACTGTCAACAGGTCACATAATTATTGCGTCCTTATGGCTTTCAGAACAGTCTATGATTGGGAGTTTGCAGGACTGGATGATCTTCCGTGGCACAGGACTGGATGATCTTCCTTCTGCGAAGTACTTACAGAACCAGGGATAAGATCTCAGGTATTTGACAGGAGAGAGATCCTATTGAAAGGTTACGAAAACTAATATTAGCAAAGGAGATAGTGTTGCTGAATTGAAAAACATCGAAAAGGATGCAAACTTGCGGACAACGATGCTTCATGCATTGAATTCTTTACCCTGTTACCAGGGAGAAGTAGCCATCTTGACTGCAAAAAACATAAGTTTGATCTATCTATTTGGATTGAAGTCCTGTGTGTGTTGTGGATCAATAGCAGCCAATTCGACTGCAAAAACATTAGCCAACTATGCTTCCTAATTTACAATCAGATTTCATTGTGATAAATGCATCTCTGCTGTCCAGCATATTTGACAATTTGAACTGGAGACTTGCCAGTCACATGTATAGTGTTGGTTCAACTCTTGAAATACCTTGTCATAACTCTACAGCTAATCAACAAGTTGTTCCAAAATCCATGAATCGTACAATGCAGCAATATGCATGTATAACAATATGACCAAGATAAGTTACATTATCTCAGAAGTCAGATTGCAACTGCTGCTGATGGTATGTGTGTGAAGGTGATGCAGTAGTACTTGCTGCACATGATTATGGTTGTTGTTCATATGTTGATATAACTAACATGGAAGAGAAAGATGTGCCATACATTGCCACAAGTTAGTTTGTCGGCTTATGGAGAATGTAAATGAATATATGGCTCTAGATCATCCCGTGTCCAACCCTCTTGTTCTTGGAAGGGAGCCACCTCTGAAAGGATAATGCTGATACTTCTCTTTGAAGCTGATAACCTGATTTGTATTGAAGGTTCCTATATTGAAGGATGAATTCTATGCTCAGCTGAAAACTTGCTTTTGGTCTTATCATTGCTGCATAGACGAGGTCTCGTTGGAAGCTTGGTGGATCTATTACTACACACAAATCCTCACATCTTGCTTATTCGTATGATTGATTTTCTATCCTGAAATTAGTCAAGGTCCTCTGTGGTCGCGACTTTGCTTTCGAAAACTCTTCGACATCTTTGGTGAACCCGACGTGAAAGTGTCGCAGAAATTTCAGGATGGGTGATACTTCAGCCTCTATTTCAGCCTCTTCTACAATTCGAGCTGCGTCTGCTTTAGCTCCATCAATGACTGCTGCGTGAAGTACTTCAACAGAGGATCTATAGCAGATTTTGCAGAATATGTCCATGTATATGCAGCTCCAAAATCAGCAGACACAATTGTATATGCAGCAGCAGCAACAATTGCATCAACAACAGTTGTCTTAGCAAAGGCAACTCTATTCGGAGCAGGAGAATGCAAACAGCGCGACTAAAGTGATTGAAGCAGTTGAAAATGAGAAGAAGCTATTTGATGGCCATAATGTTTCAGCATATTTGAAGACATATGAGATTAAGATGGGGTTTTTGGAGTTCCATCTGGACTTATGAGTAAGTATTTCCTTCGTCTTGTCACACCCGCCTTGAGGGAAAAAGCGACTGATCTTTTTATTCAAAATACACATTGGCAAGATTTTAAGAAGGCCTTGAAAGAAGAATACTTCCTTGAGGAATTTGGTATGGCTACTCGGCGATCATTCCGAGAGTGGGTCTACATGTCAAACAAAGGTCTAGCTGCTTCAGAGTTGATTTGAGAATTCAAAGAGAGGTATAGTCAGCTTGATGCCATTGAACAAAGAGCATAGGATATTGAAAAAGTTGAGCTTTTCTTGCAAGCTGCAAATCCTGCTCTTCAGGAAGAATTGGGAGAGCTTCTTGAGGATCGCATGAAGCCTATGGGTCTTAAAACGGATTGGCAGGATGCTTAGGATGCAGTCTCGACTTTGACCAAGAGGAGGATATGGAAGACTCGCCTACAGAATGGTTCCATGACACCTACACCATCATCAGCTCCTATGCCTGCTTCTATCCCTGTTATTTCTTCTTCTCCTCAGCCAGTTTCTTGGCCTATGCTAGTGCCTACTGTTTCCACTCCACCTATTCCTCCTGTTCCACGACCGATGCCTACACCTTCTGCTCCAAAACCATCCGCTCCATCGGTTCCTACCTCTCTTGATGACATAATCAAAGGCATAACAGATTTGACACTGGAGTCAGTCAAAGCGGATTTGGTGGGAAAGTTGAAAGAGCAGTTTGCTTCGACTGCGCCTACTACTTCTTCTAGTGCTCCTACTGCACCTAGGAGTGCTCCTAGTGCACCTAGGAGAGATCGGAGATGTATTTGGTGTGATAGTACGGACCATCAGCATTGCAGGGATTGTGAATCTTTTCAGGATGCAAGGAGGAAGAATTTGGTATATTGGGGGCAAGATGGTAAGATTTGGTTGACTGAGACAGGAGCTCCACTTGCTACCAACTTTGGTAAAGGTGGAATGAAGAAGTTAGTGGATGACATGGCTGCACGTACTTCTTATGTGACAGCTAGAGGTGATGCTTCTGCATATGGAGTCAGCACTATGGACTTATGCTATGGAGACTGCAAACAAGGGGAAAATTCAGCAAACTGTTTTGACTAGTGCAGGCTCTAGCATAAGATCAGAGACAGGTTGGGATTCGCCTGTTGACAAGTACTCTATTTATGCTTATTTGGCTAAGTCTCAGGGAGCAGATGCACTTGTTGAGGAGAAGCATAAGAGGGATGAAGAAAATCCAAGTGCATGTAAGAAGACTAGAGGGGGTGAGTTTGTTACTCCACCTACTGCAAGACTGTCTTCAAGACCAGAGCCAGATCGACATATGGAAGATGCTCAAAAGAGAGAAAAGAGGCAAGAGCCTAGAGAGAGAAAGCAGTATTGGGACATCTACAGACATGAAGAAAATCTGTAATGATAAGATACTAGGCAGTGAGGTGACTTTCACTATATCTAAGATTTTGGGCATCTCGAAAAGAGAGTTTCAGGATTAGTTTCATGAGGTCCTGAAGAGGAAAATACATGCATTGTCTACCACTGATACACAGGGAGTTTTGATTGGGGAGTTGGATGAGGATGAGGATGAGGTTATGGTTGAAAATGCTTCTGTTTTTCTGCAGGTAAAGAAGAGGGTTCAGCCTATGCATTATGCTGAAATTGATGAGCTTGTCTTGATACCGCGTAGTCACTTTTCGCGGAGCCATTGGGCTAGGGCAACTACAGAGACGATGGTAAAGATTGGAGAGAAACAGGTGCCTTATGTTGCATTGGTGGAACATGATTCAGAGATTAATCTCATAGTTCATGGAGTTTATGAGAGTAACAGATGGCCTATGGATGTAGAGCATGGGTGGCATATGAGAGTTGCCAATAACACTGCAGGTGATTTGTATGCTGCCTGTCCTAGTGTCAGGGTTTCTATTGGTGATGTAGAGGAGGATTTTCATTTCTTTGTGCAGGATTCATGCTCTTATCCTATAATTCTTGGACAGCCATTCATCACAGAGATGCACATGGAAACAAAGGTCATGGATGATGGATTTGCTTATGCACGAATTCGCAGTAAAGATGGTATGAGAGCAGTTCAATTTATGACTGTGTGTGTGAACCATGTTAGAAACAGGGATACTCTTAGAGATGTACCTTTGCCCACTGTGAGGGATTCGGGTTTTCATTCGGTACCACCGTTTCGCGAGACGACGGTGGTACAGAGCAGAGGAGATTGGAGTTCTCGCCTCCTGGCAGCAGTGTTTTCTCCTCCGATTTTGTTGGGATTTCAGCAAACAGTTCAATGAGCTATCAGAAGACTTCTAGGTTGCCTAGAGCTGCCAGGCAGTATATATGCAGGAAGGAGAAAAATTTGAAAAATGCAGGAATTTTGGAGGATGATGAGCACATAGATGGGATGTATGACAGTGTGATTTGTGCAGATACAATGACAGAGATGGGAGATATACTGAAAATTGATATGCAGAATTGTCACAGTAATGTATTAGTGCAGTCCCTGGACATGTTTCATGAAATTGCAGAGTTTGTATCACAGATTGAGTCAGAGGCTGAGGTAACTCAGCAAAGAGTGTTGAGTGCTGAAGAAATGCAGCAAACAGAGTTTCCAGCTGGTTATGATCAGCTTTCAGAGACACAGAGGGCTGAAAACTTTCAGCCAATAGAGTTTACTGCTGAAATATTTCAGCATCCAGAGTTTAGGGCTGTTTCTATGCAGTCCATAGAGCAGAGGACTGAGGATATTCAGCCATTGAAGTGCAGAATTGCTGATTTACAGCAAGATTTGAGTAATGCAGAAGAGCATAATGAAGCCAGGGTTGACACGAAATACAAAACTGTGGATAAGAAGGTGAAGCCGGTTGCTGTACCGCTTCCACCTGACAGTGATCAGCAAATAGAGAGGGCTGCTAAACAGCCAATTTTGAGGAATCCGGAGAATATTGGTCATAAATTTTCAGGAGAGACTCTTGCTGAATTGAAAATTGGAAATGGTGATTTCTTGCAACCCATAGAGAAGCAATGCTTTCAGGAGATGCTTGAGCGACATGGAAGGGGATTTGCTTTTTTCCCGCATGAGATTGGATGTGTGAATCCTGATATTGTTGCTCCTATGGTCATTTTTACTATTCCTCATATTCCATGGAATCTCCGACCTATTCCAGTGCCTAAAGCACACTTGCCAAAGTTGATTGATTTATTGAATGAGAAAATCAGAATGGGAATTCTTGAGCCTTCATCTGCACCATACTCAAATAGGTGGTTTACAGTTCCAAAGAAGAATGGTACTCTCAGATTTATTCAGGATATGCAGCCAGTGAACAGAGTTACTATCAGGAATGTTGGTATAGGTCCAGTTGTGGATGAGTTTGCAGAGGCATTTGCTGGACGTGCCATCTATTCTTTAGGTGATTTGTATTCAGTGTATGATCAGTTTCAGCTGGCTTTGGAAAGCAGGGACATAACCACCATGAGAACTCCTATTGGGCTTGTCAGGATGTGCACCTTGCCTCAAGGTGCCACTAGTTCTGTTGCGCATATGATGAATGCCATGCATAAGGTCCTTCGAGATTACATACCTCAGCTTACTATGCATTTCTTGGATGATGTGCCCATTAAGGGGTGTGCAGAAGAAGAGAAGAATGAGAGTCTGAATGAGCAGGGATGCAGATACTTTGTGGCTGATCATATTTCAGTATGTGAGAAGATTTTGGCCAGGTTAGAAGAAGTGAACTTGACACTTTCAGGGCAAAAATCTGTTTTTGGAGTGAATGAGGTTGTCATTGTTGGACATATGTGTGGATATTATGGCAGGAAACCCTCACCTGATAAGGTGAATGCTATAGGCAAGATTGCGGAGTATTGTTCTACCACGTCAGAGGTACGGAGATTCATTGGAGCTTGTGTGTTTTATATGATTTGGATACCTCATTTTGCACACATAGTAGATTGTTTATATCAGTTGCTTCGAAAGGGGTAGAAATTCTATTGGGATGAGAGCCACACTAGAGCCATGCGGAAATTGAAGAAGTTATTGCAGAATGCTCCTACTCTCAGGAAAGCGGATTATAATTGTGGAAGGCCTATTGTATTGATAGTTGACACTAGTCCAATTGGCATAGGTTGGGCTGTGGGTCAAGATGATGCAGATGAAAATAGGTATGCCATTCGGTTTGGGGCGAAAGTCCTAAACGAGAGATAGAGGAGATATCCACAAATCAAGAGGGAGCTATTGGGGATTGTCACGGCTCTCAAATGTGACAAGGAGTACTTTATTGGAGCTTCAGTTGTGGTAGAGACAGATTGCTTGCCATTGATTGGTATGATCACGAGTTGCTCTACTCCGGATATAGCCATGTTGAGATGGATTGCATACATCAAGTCATTAAATCCGGAATTTAAACACATAGCAGGGAAGGATAATCCAGTGGCAGATATGTTGTCTAGAGCCAGATATGATGATGAGGAGACTCTACTTGCAGAAGAGGATGATGCATAAATTTCAGCCACTATGGTTGATCATGTTTGTCATGTCTATGATATTGTGGCTTTTATAGAAGAATTCTATGTTGGAGATTGGTGCAGATTCACAGGTACCTTAGTACACTAAGCAAAAGAGATGAATGGACAGATGAAGAGTTCAAGAAGATCAGAAGGAAAGTCTATGGTTATTTTCTCAAGGACGGATTTCTTTGGAAGCATCCGAAGAAAAGAGGCGGATTACCTTTGCGGGTTGTTTGCGATAGAGAGACACAGTTACAGGTGATGAGGGAGTTTCATGAGAGTCCTTGGGCTGGTCATAGAGGAGTGTGGGCTACTTATTAGAAAATCAAGGAGAAATATTGGTGGAAAGGCATGTATAGAGATGTTTCTCACTTTGTTGAGACTTGCAGAGACTGCCAGATGTATTCGGTAGTGCGTCATCGAGATGAGCTTCATCCGACCTATCCGCTATGCATTCATTATAAGTGGGTAGTTGATTTGATTACTATGCCTATGGGTCTATGGCAGATGAGATATATTGTTTTGGCTAGAGAGGATCTTACCAATCATGTTGAGGGCAGATCTTTGAGAACGAAGACCACTAGTGCAGTGTGTAAGTTCTTATTGGAGGAAATTTTCTGCAGGCATGGTTGTGTGGGTAAGATCACTGCAGATTATGGTGAATTGGATGCAGATGAAGCTAGGGAGTTTTTCTCTCAACTAGGAATCAAGTTGGCTCTAACTACAGCATATAATCCAGAGGGAAATGGGAAGAGTGAAAGAGGGCATCTGCCGATAGTGAAAGCATTAGCCAAAGCATGCAGAGGACGGATTGGAGAATGGCCGAGACTTCTACCATTTGCTTTGTGGGCTGATCGTACGACTCATAGTGTTACCACAGGATATATGCCTGCAGAGTTGATGTATGGTCAGAAACCTGTTATGCCGACTGAGACTTGTGCTTTGACTTGGTCAGTTTTACCTTGGCAGGAGGATTTGACGAGAGAGGAGCTCTTAGCTCTTCGGATTCGACAGTTGGAGAGGAGACCTGAGGATATTCAGCTAGCTATTGACAGGTTGAAGGTTGCTAGACTAAGGAATAAGGACATGTTTGACAGCAGGCATTGCTTGCGGCCTAGAGCAATAGAAGAGGGAGATTGGGTATTGGTCTTTGATAGCAGCCTTGAAAATCAGCATACTGCACTTCGGAAGATGGTGAAAAGATGGTTTGGGCCATACATAGTCAGACATGTTTTTGATAATGCAACATATGAGTTGACAGAATTGGATGGGATAGTGCTTAGAGTACCTATTGCTGGAAAAAGAATCAAGATTTTCAAGAAAAGAGATGATGAAGATTATGCATTGGAAGAATTTTCAAGAGAAGAGCAACGAGAAGAAACTCCAATGGAAGAGATAGATGATATAACAGATAATCTTGTTGATATATCGGAAATGCATAATGAAGAGATTGATTTGTTTGTGGATCTTGATGATAACGATCATGGATAGTTGGCCCATCCGGAGGATGCGCATGATTAGAGGGGGTGGATGTCGTATTGTTGCGCATTAGAGGTGTGAAAACCACCCAAAAGTTGTGTGTGTGATTTGATACTTTGTACATACTTAGTTGTTGTGTTTACATTTATTTTCTGCGTATGAGTATAGTGGGGAGGAGTTTGGAGGCATAGTGGTGAGTCTATGTTAAGCAGTGGTTCATTGTATCCGGGCATACGAAAAGTCTGTCATCATCACGGAATCAAACAGGGAGCCATCTCCGCCATAGCAGGCTGTAGGACAAATATCTTAGATACATTCACATCAACAAATCAAGTTGAGCAATGATTCATGGTTGGTGGCCATAGTGGTGACAAGAAATGAATGTGAATGCTTTGCCAACAAATGATATATATTGAGTGATATGATGGAGGTCATTTACAAACATAGAATGGAGAGGATCTTGCAAGATTATTTGGTAACCAAATATAGGAGAGATGATAGTCTGCACTGCAAAATCATTGAGGGGTTGTACGTTGGATCGATTGGAGCAGCTTACAATAAAGAGGAATTGCTAAGATTAGAAATGACACATCCTTATAGTTGCAAACATGAATGAGCTGCGTTATCCTTCAAATTTCGAGTACAAGCATATCAGTGTGCTTGATAGTGCGGATGTTAACATGGAGGAGCACTTTGATGAGTGCTTTGCTTTCATAGATGAAGTCAGGCAAAGTGGTGGGGCAGTCTTGGTACAAAGTTCTCAGGTTTTTTTTTAATGTGTGAGCTGCCAATGGCTGTATTAACTGGGGTGCTGGGGAAGAAAGAAAAAGAGAACTATTTTTGAAAGAGTTTTTTTTGGGGGGAAAGAAAAAGAACACTATTTTTGAAAGGGGAATGATCAAGAATAGAGGACGCGGAAGAAAACAGAGAGGGAAAGGAACGAAATGATGCTGGAAAAAGGTGATGATGGGAAGAAAACAGAGGAGGAGGATCGACTGTGGAGGACAAAAACGGCGCGAATTCAAGGGAGAGAAGGGGAATGTTTTTTTTCAGTCGAAGAGAGGGAAACAATCGATCCTGTGGGAAACGGAGAATGGACCTGCAGCAGCTATTGTAACAAATTGCGACCTTTGAAGCAATCAGAGAAGGACGACAGTATAAATTTCTCCACTGTTTTGCGGATTGAATGTTTTGCCATTCAGCGTTGCTATTCTTTGCATTGGAAATTCGACTGTGCTCTTGGGATTGTGGTCTGTTCATATTATTTGGATGTACTACAGTGTGGCAAGTAGTTTAAAAAACAAAATGGGGGGAAAAAGTGAAGTTTTGGGTGGACTGGAAGAGACAGGAATGATGCGAATTCAACAGGATTAGAGGAGAATGTTTATCTCGGCGACTGGGAGGGAATCTCTGCATCTATGGAAGGACAGACATGCTGCTACGACAGAGGAATGATGAGTTAGAAAGACGAAACCTCTTTGGGAGGTGATGAACAACGGCGGACTAGGAGGTGAAATCTAAAGACAAAGCAAAAGGACAGGACGCAGATCAAACGCAAAAGCTGTGAAGATGAAGGTGAGTCGGCACAAGAGGTAACACAAAACAATCAGAGGAAGGACGCTGAAGGAAATCAGAGAGAAGGATGAGGAGAAATAAATACAGAGAGTGAGGAGAAGAAGAGACGACAAGCCGTCATGAACGCCAACCGCGTGCGCATTCCTATGCTTTAGAGGCAGGTGAGATCGATTGGCTCTAAGCGTGTGCGAGTCACACGAAGAGACGGAATTGAAGACACCCATCAAAACGAGCTTGGACAAGTTTTTTAGAAGAAGGACTGTTCTGTGACATCCTAACAACGATTGAGAGGAGGAATAAGGACCGTTGAGTTATAATGGTGAAGAAAAACGTTAATGCAGTGATGCATGAACTGGTAATAGAGAGACAGGAAAAGACGAGGATCTGAGGAAAAATGTGGTTGTGAAGTTATGGAGGTGTGGATGCTATCGGCAATTTCGAAAGGGATTTCAGGATAGGATTAAAGGGAAAATGCAATGCTCCGAGGGGGGGGGGGGAGAAATGTGCTATGGGAAATTGAACTGTCAACAGGTCACAGAATTATTGCGTCCTTATGGCTTTTAGAACAGTCTATGATTGGGAGTTTGCAGGACTGGATGATCTTCCGTGGCGCAGGACTGGATGATCTTCCTTCTGCGAAGTACTTACAGAACCAGGGATAAGATCTCAGGTGTTTGACAGGAGAGAGATCCTATTGAAAGGTTACAGAAACTAATATTAGCAAAGGAGATAGTGTTGCTGAATTGAAAAACATCGAAAAGGATGCAAACTTGCGGACAACGATGCTTCATGCATTGAATTCTTTACCCTGTTACCAGGGAGAAGTAGCCATCTTGACTGCAAAAACATAAGTTTGATCTATCTATTTGGATTGAAGTCCTGTGTGTGTTGTGGATCAACAACAGCCAATTCGACTGCAAAAACATTAGCCAACTATGCTTCCTAATTTACAATCAGATTTCATTGTGATAAATGCATCTCTGCTGTCCAGCATATTTGACAATTTGAACTTGAGACTTGCCAGTCACATGTATAGTGTTGGTTCAACTCTTGAAATACCCTGTCATAACTCTACAGCTAATCAACAAGTTGTTCCAAAAGCCATGAATCGTACAATGCAGCAATATGCCTGTATAACAATATGACCAAGATAAGTTACATTATCTCAGAAGTTAGATTGCAACTGCTGCTGATGGTATGTGTGTGAAGGTGATGCAGTAGTACTTGCTGCACATGATTATGGTTGTTGTTCATATGTTGATATTACTAACATGGAAGAGAAAGATGTGCCATACATTGCCACAAGTTAGTTTGTCGACTTATGGAGAATGTAAATGAATACATGGCTCTAGATCATCCCGTGTCCAACCCTCTTGTTCTTGGAAGGGAGCCACCTCTGAAAGGATAATGCTGATACTTCTCTTTGAAGCTGATAACCTGATTTGTATTGAAGGTTCCTATATTGAAGGATGAATTCTATGCTCAGCTGAAAACTTGCTTTTGGTCTTATCATTGCTGCATAGACGAGGTCTCGTTGGAAGCTTGGTGGATCTATTACTACACATAAATCCTCACATCTTGCTTATTCGTATGATTGATTTTCTATCCTGAAATTAGTCAAGGTCCTCTGTGGTCGCGACTTTGCTTTCGAAAACTCTTCGACAATGTGTAAGGGGAAAATATATATGTAAAGCTAGCATGGTTGTATTCATAGTTATACTAACTCCTATTATTGAAGAAACACTAAACGACCCCAACATAGCTAGGGAGTTGGTAACAAGTACCCTCAAAGACACTATAATGTCCTTACAATATATGAGGTAGTTTCAAAAGAAAGAAAAATGAGAAAGATAGGGTCTAGTATACAATAAAAATAGGGACAAATGTAGGAATAATATTACTCACTCACAACATAAACTAAGAAAATGATACCAACTCAAAGGGAAAAGAAGAGTGAACAAGAGATAAGGAAAATGGTAGAAGAAGCACATCAAGCCAAGCTAGAGGCCCTTCAAAATGACAAAGAAAAGAGGAAAAAATAAGGATGACTAGGAGAAGACTAAGGATAAAGGATCCACCAAAGTAAGAAAGAAGAAAAAGTGTATGGACAATAAAGCACCATCACAAGAGAATGATGCCTTGGAAATAGTTGTACAAGAGTCATGAAAAATAGAAGCAAAGGACCAAGCTAAACTATAGTAAGAAAAAGAGGAGTTGGAAAGAAAGAAGAGGGAAGACAATCATCGGGCTATAGTGAACTCAATGGAGGAGATTAGAAGGAGAAGTACATATACCTAAGTTCCACCCAATGCACCCTAGCCTAGAGTAGACTTAAGTAAAAGCACAAAGACCATTGCGAGCACCACAAGTAGGGAACAACCTAAGACCATCAAAGGTAAGGGAAACAAACAGCCCCAACCTCTATAACACCATTACCACAACTAGGTCAACTGGTAGAAAGAGCCACCTTATTGCCAAGTCCTACTCCTACCACCACCCTCGACAAGTGGTGATGCAGGCATCTAGGTGACCTTGGCGGCACAATTGCAATGGTTGGATGCCATTTGTTTATTTGTCTCCGTAAGAGGGACCAATGGTTATAGGGTTAAATAGATTGGCTATAGGAGAGGAAAAATTAGAAAGGAGAGGAGAAAGTGTGCCAAGAGTAGAATGAAGATCCTGTCAAGTACCCTCATCATCCAATGGCTTGGACAAGATTTTGATGATGTGCTCAAGACCTTAGAGGAACAAAGAGACTAGAAGGAGGAAGAAGCACATAGTGTTTGCACTAGAGAAGGATAAGAAAGTTATGTCAACTTGCAATGGCATTACACAAGAGATATATCTACACCCTAAAAATGGAAATGATAGCATTGGCAAGGAATGGGATGGAAAATGACAAGTGTGAGGAAGTGCTACAACAATATGAGCAAGAAAAAAATAATATGGAAGAATGGGAGGCACTTCATTAAGAATCCATGACCATCATAACCAAATTAGCAAATAGGCTAAAATAATAGGTAGACCAAAGAAGTCATTCACAACATGACAAAGAGAAAACCACATAGATGAAGAATAGGTTACTTAGATTGGTAGAGAAATGGGAAGAAGGGACTAGGAGCTAGGAGGACCCTTAGTAAAAAGTGGAGGAGCTAACCAAGGAAAAGGAAAAGCCCCAAGAAAGTAGAAAAGAGCAAGGTTTTGTATTGGATGCTTTGACCAAGTGGCAAGATAGGGGATGGAGCAAGCCATGAAAAAGATCGAGCAACTAAAGGAGAAAAATACATGACCAATATAGAAGCCTGCTCATAGGCTGGCAAAAGCAAGGTATGAAAAGAAAGTAGCCATTGACATGGTAGAGAAAATAATGAAGATTCACTCTAGGAGCTTCACCAAGGCTGTAATTAAAATAAAAGATCCAACCAAGGAAGACACTCTCTAAGTCCTTATGAGAGAATTGTAGATGTCTAGAGAGGCACTTCAGATCACTCTAGGACCACTACCACAACCTCATGAATATGAGCCCATATGAGATGTAATTGCACTCCAACTTAAGGACGAGGGGATCATTGAGGAACAACTAATGAGATTAACCTTCATGATCATGACACTTGCATTGCCACCACCCCCAATTGATACAGTGGATTGAAACATTGAGGAGAACTTGAACTCTATCTTGAGTAGGAAAATATTGAGTAGTACTTACATGCTATTATCTTAAGTTGTTGATGGCTCTATTAAGAAAGGAAATAGCTATAAAGAGGAGTAAAGAATCCATCACTTGATCTTTGATATTAACACAGGGATTGACAGGTATGCCATGGCCAAATTAATCCTTTGGTTTACCATGTTGCTAGCCTTCTACCTCAATATTAAGAAAAACATGAACAAAAGCTGCTTCACTAGTTGTGATCACCTCTTCTTGACATTCACCCTATTGAGCACTCATATCAATGAGCAAGGCCTACCTTGAGCATTCACTCAATCCCTTACTTCCACCATCTCAAGGCAAGGGAAAAGACAAGGAGTTACTCATCATCACACAAAAAAGAAGTACGTGAATATGATTTTTGTTAGCTAGTTCTATCCTCAACCTCCTAGCCCTTTTCCCTACAAATTATCAAGGTCCTAAATAATAGGATATCCCAAGAAATTGGTAGACCTATCTCCCTCACAACCACCTCATTACACTAATAACCGTTGATGGATTGGGTCCTCAAGTGTGGGATAGTCATGAGTCTTTGCTCTCCTAGCACATACCCATCTTCCAATTATAGAGACCACCTACTCACCTCCCCACACATCATGCACTATTTCCTTGCAACTATCTTGAAGTGTTGAGAATAACCATTGACAATCACATTTTCCTCAACATCACATGACTTCTTACCCTACCCACCACCATTCCACACAAGTTTCAAGCACATTTATCAATGCCATGGGACTAGCACTTAAATAGTGAGGAGGGTAATGTTAATTGGTTACAAGCTTGCAAGCACAAAAAAGTAGGAAAAATGAACAAGAAGTAAGAAAAAGTGGAGAAGAGAGAGATGCATATTAAAATTTAAAAAACAATTAAAATTTTGAAAAAGCAAAGGTAGCGAAAAATTGATAAAGGATTGCATTGTGTGAAAAACAAGAAATATATTAACATTGAAATATCATGTGGTCTGATGGGATGAAATGTAAAATGAAATTTTTATGAGCATTGGGCTCACTCCTATGCAAATAGTATAGTGAAGGTGCATTTAATAGTTCCCAAGTGCATGAATCAGATTTCTTCCAAAAAACTAGATAGTTTAATGGGTCATAAGATCCTAAGGTAAGTTGAAGAGGAATGAGTAGCGTGGGCACTTAGACAAAATTAAGCCTTGCCTAATGTTCAAAAATAAAATTTCATATATAAGGTTGAAAAACCTTTTGGTAAATCATCCATGAGACTAAGAATCAAGTCTTGTCTCTTTCTCTATCTCTTTGGCAACCATCTATGTTGCTTTCACCATTGCATGTGAGCTAGGCTAAGAAAACTAGGAAGTGTTTTTTTGTTGAGCTTGTGAGCTTGTTCTCTTGCTTTCTACCTAAACTTCTCCATCTCTTCTCCTCACCTTCTTGGTATTTTTATCTAGTTTGAGAGGTAGAGAGACTAAGAGACTATGACAAAGGCCTATGAGCTTGAGGGGGCTTGAGAGAGAGAGAGAGAGAGAGAGAGAGAGAGAGAGAGAGAGAGAGAGAGAGAGAGAGAGAGAGAGAGAGAGAGAGAGAGAGAGAGAGAGAGAGAGAGAGAGTCACTTTGGTTTGGAGCACGGGGGGTTTAGTCATAGTAAAGAAGACATGTCACCTGCGTGCAAGGAATTCTAAAAAAAACCCTATTTATGTAGCTTGTAAGACTAATATATCCCCCTATTTAAGCTTATAAGATATATACATGTATGACTTTTTATCTATCCCCTTTCTTAAATGTAAGTCTTTATAGAACATATATAGCTTTCTTTTTAAAGGTTGGAATTATCCTAAGCAATTAAAAGTATCAAAATGGTCATATCACAGAGTGATTTATGTAGTGGCACTTGGATACCATTGAAGTATGTGTCATAATGTTTTTGAGTGCCCATGCCCCATTACCACATAAGGAGAGAGAGTAGGGGAATCAAACCCCTTTATACTTAAAGTCACTACACCAAGCAGTCACGAAGCTCTCTTTGGAAGAAGGGGAGTTGAATCTCTATACCATAACCATGGGAGAGTGCCAACTCCCCTCCTCCCACACTATGATTAATTCAATAACCCTGCTATGTGAGGGTTTAGGGTTTTAAACTTACTTGTCAAGGTCTCTTGTATGCCATGGGGAAACCAATCTATGGAGAGAGGTGATCAAATTCATCCCCTAATCCCCCTTCCTTTTTCCCTCTATCCCATCCTTAAATTTAAGTGCAATATAGGAAATTAAGAGGGTCTACCTCTAATGTATATGCTTAAGTGTCCCCTTCCAAAAAACCCCCTCCCTTATACTCATGTGATACCATACAACATCTATAGTGAACCCCCCGGGGTTTGGAGTCACAAGTAGAGGAGACTTCTTGCACCTAAAGACTGAAGGATTGAGAAGTACAGAGCTTGCAAGCATGATTGACGAGATCATCAGAGCTTTGGAGCTCGGGGAGTCCACCTATAAGAAAACACCTATATAACATGCATTTAAAGGATATTAAGAAATATCCTTTCTTTACATGCTATAAGACCGTAAAATAAACCCTTTTACTTTACTAAAATTATAGATTTTTTTCAAATTGTAATTAACAAATTTATTTTGTAAATATAATCCTATAAATTTCACTAAACATAATACCATTCCTTTTGAACTCATGTGGTATCTTACATGTTCTATAAGGTGGACTCCCCGAGCTTTGGAGCTCATCAATTGACATGTAGACTACAATGTGGTGAGTTCTCTTGATCATACATTTTCTTGTTTCTTTCTCTTTGCTTGATGAGTTGTGGACAACTATCAGTGGCTAGTAGAGTGAGTGAGATTAGATGCTAGGAGAGCTTGTAGGGTAAGAGACCACAAGAAAACTTAACTTGAGAGGATGCATGATCAATAGATGTGTTTGGATGCAAAATGTAGACAAAATAGTCCTACTATGTTTTTTTATGAATTACATTGCACTTTATCTCTCCTCAATTTCTTATAGAGCCAAAAAGTGACCTCAAATCTCCCCTAAGGCCTTTGAGGATTTGCAACCCTTGTCCTTCTTCTAGGACATTTTTGGCTTCTTTTCTTCCTTCTCCTTAAATTCATCATCATTGCTAGAGTCTCCCTCAAAAAATTCATGCAAATGCAAGTTGCTATGATTGGAATTGTGACTTTTATCATTGGGCTTGCCGAACTCCTTTCCCTTCCCTTTCTCATTCTTTGAAAGAACCAATTCCTCCCACATGGCTTGCTGAAGGCATCAATATTTTGTGGCACTCATCTCTTGAAGTTGGGAATGGGATCTTAGGCACCATCAAATGACCATAAGGAGGAATAGAAGGAATGATAATTGATACTATCAAGGAGAAGTATTGATAAACAAACTTCAATTGTATTTGAGGAGCAATTGACAAAGATTGTGGAGATCCCCATGATGGAGAAAAGGACCATGATGATTATGAAGGGTTTGGTAACACAAGAATCTTATTCTTATCTAGGACCTCGTCACTATAGGAGGTAAATAAGCTTGGAACCTCCAAAGAGTGTACCTATTGTAGCTCATTCCCCAAACACCCCCGATTGCATGAGTAGGAGGAGTGTTAAAGGACCTTGAGAACATGCATACATATAGAGACTTAGGAATAGAGGAATGATCATCAAGAGTAATTGAGAAGATATATACTCCATAAATATAGGAATCCATTCTATCCTGACCTCATAGTAAGAAATAAATCCTTGAGTATCATTACTTCATTTCTTAAAGAATAGAATGAGCATCTAACATATTATTCTAAATGCATAGAAAATTTTCAAATATAGAACATTTGTCTCATCTAACTGCATTACATTGCACATTATATTTATTTCATTGGATTTCATTACAACATTTGGGCACATTCTTTTGAATCGATAAATTTCTATAGACATGGTTGAATACATGACTCTTAACTCTCACTTACATGACTCTTTCTACTTAGGTATTTAGTCCACCTAGTAATAATCCTCATAACTAGCACCCAACAAGGCAGGATGGAATCTAAGACTTGGATGATGAAATGGGCTTGGTAAGCTCATCTTGTAACTTTTCACGAGTTGTAGCAATGATATAGGGAAACTACTATTGTAGTTCCTGATTGTGGGTGCCGGCAAATGATAACTTGTCTCATCTAACTGCATTACATTGCACAGTATATTTATTGCATTGGATCTCATTACAACATTTGAGTACATTCTTTTGAATCGATAAATTTCTATTAGACATGGTTGAATACATGACTCTTGACTCTCACTTACATGACTCTTTCTACTTAAGTATTTAGTCCCCCTAGTAATAATCCTCATAACTAGCACCCAACAAGGCATGATGGAATCTAAGACTTGGATGATGAAATAGGCTTGGTAAGCTCATCTTGTAGCTTTTCACAAGTTGTAGCAATGATATAGGGCAACTACTTTTGTAGTTCTTGATTGTGGGTGCTGGAAAACCTAGGATAAGATAATCACTCTTGATTATACAAGGCCATTGGCATAGTTTTCTTAAGAAGTTAGAGATATGTAAAATATATATGATACCCTTGAGCATGCAGGAAGGCCCTGGGAACCTAGGAAGTATCATTCCTAGTCTGTGATGGTTAAGATGGTACTTATTGCATGTTCCTTGAGAACTAATTGTGAACTTGGAAGATTTGGATCTTTCACGAGTACTAGTTTGGAGTGTTTGGTACATTCAAGGTGACTAAGCATTGGTGTTCAAGAATCCTAGTATTAATCCTCATGAGATAAATATTTTACATGTAGAGATGATGGAGGAATGACCTCAAGTTCCGATTATCATCATTTAAATTGAGGAAACTAAATATTCCTTATTGCCCAAACTCACTAATATTGTGTTATATTACTTTAGACATTGATATATGGCCTATATTTTGTAGTGATTGTAATTATAATGATCACAAACTAAAGCATCACATGATCCTTAGAATAACGTCCTTGTATACCAATAACACATGTATATAATAAAAAGTAGAGTCTCAAGCAATATCAAATCATAGGTATAAAATATATTACATAATTTCCCACCTTTCATAATGTCAAAATGCATCATTCTATGAGGATGTAACAAGGATATGTTGTAAATGTTGAGGTACTTTGCATAAAAGTTTTCCTTGAAGGTGTTTTGTTTTGAAAATATTATCCAAACTAAAGGTACAAAATGCTATGGCATGGTGCTTCATGAATGAACACCCACAATATGTCATATATTTTTAATGACTTTAATACGGCTCTTGGCAACCACTATGATTATGTGTGATATGATAGATAGAAGTGTCTCATTCGAAAAATAGACCAATAGTCAATAGAGCTCTCGCCAAAGTGATAAAGTAGAATATCTTAGGATGGGGAGAATATGCAAAAGTTATGGGTCGTTGCTAGGGATACATGTTTTTAATTAGAATAATGCATTGAAATTTAGGTGGAAGCTTGCACTACAAGATACACGCCTCATATTGATGTTCAAAGAGACGCAAATGTTCATTAAAAAATTTTCCCCCATCATCAATATAATCATCTGTATAAAATCGTCACAAAAACTGTCGTTGTTTGCATCGCTATTTGAGTCACTTTTGTGTCACAAATAGGGACCCATATAGCGGCGGTTTGCAACATAAATAGAGATGACAATAGCGACACCTATAGAGAAATTAGTGATGCTAATAGGAATAGATACAGAGAAAAAAAAATTTGTGGCAGGCACATAGCACCATGTACTGTATAATATTCTACAAATGAATTACATATTGGGTACGCAATGGTAATTAAGATGAGTGCAAAATGTACTTGAACCCACAAGACTGATACATAGAATAAGTACAAGACCACTAATCAAAACTCATGGCATTACATGGAACCATGGAGAGATAGGAGAGCCAAAACTAACATGAAATTCTATCTGTATATCAAATTCTATACAAAGGATGATAAGTACATCTAAGGAATAGTACATGGAAGATGCTTGCATAGATCATAGGACCAAAAAAGAAGAGGGTGTGTGCTCCATGAATCCAAGCATGAGCTACAGATCCTTGCAATCAGAAATCTCATCTCGACGCAAAGGAGCATCAAACAGACTCTGCAAAATGAACAACTACATATCATTCCACTATACATAATGCATTTAAAAAAAAAATAGTAACTATGAACAAGAAATATGATTGACTTACTAGGCTGTGCATGCATAGGTCTATCAATGAGTGCAATGAGACCATGTCTCTTTGTATATCAACTCTCTAAACCAATGGAATCACGGTTTGTGATGGAGTGCTACAAAGAAAATAAAATACAACTGTTAGAAAAATGATTGTTAGTACAAGTGATATTGCAAATAAGAAAGCCATAAGAACAAAATAAAAAATTACAAATTCCTACAGATAAGACATGTGACCACCACTCCCCAAATGATGCACGATCCTTGCCTCCAAATTGTGCCCTCACTGCCTCCTATTACTATCGCCAACGTCTTGGAGAATCTGTAGCCTCCTCCTTGAGTCTCCACCAATCATATGCATTTATAGCCACTCTAGCTTTGAGGCGCCTCTCTTGAGTACCTTGCTTGCGTGCGATCTTATATGTGACATGTATGCACGCGTACACTCCATCATCCACCTAGTGGAAAACCTCTCTGCCGTGGTAGATACTGAAAACTCCTCATGCAAGGATGCCACTACATAGTCCTTGCTCCCCTAAGGTATATTCTTCCAATGATCTAAGACGTTGTGCCTAAAAAATTGTTGGCACAACTCTCTCAAGGGGGGACACATCACCCTCCTCCCCTCATCATTAATGATCATAGCACTTGTCCTATCATCTACGAGGTATCCATATCCCTCTAGGGTATGTATAAGATGTGTCCTCTCCCACCTATGACCACACTCCTAGTAGGCATAACCAAGAGACATGTGTATATTTGGTGTATCCACAGGGATAGTATCTCTCGGAGTAGCACCCATAGGGATGCCATCTATGGATGGCTGAGCAAAAGTCAAAGTCACTAGAGTAGATGTCCCCACAGGTGTGACAAATCTCAGAGAGATGACACGTATCCACTAGAATGATGAGACGGAGACACTACATCGATGCCTCCACAACAAGCACTTGAACCACCCTCTTTGGAACCTTTACAAGAGCGAGGAGTAGCACCCTTATCTAGAACCGATTGTGGGCTTATAGCATCCACATCTTTGTAGCACCCCTACAACCGAGCCTATTCTAAAGCATTGACCTTGTCTACTAGAAACCAAAGCATCAAAGCGTACAAAAGTAGATCTCACGAAACAACCTTATGGTGTCTGAGACAACTCCTGGTCCACCATATCTCTGAATCAGGCCATCTGATATGGTGACATACATGTTTCATACCCTCAAGATATTGAATTGGTTGGTGGCATATACTACATCAAAATTTAGATCATGCTTCTTCTCGATCTTTCCTAGTGCATGCTTGTACCTAGCAAGCCACTTCTCCATGGATGCATGATGCAACATACAAAAATGATTCACTTTCTCCTCCATTGTAGCATCCATCCCTTTTTCTACCCCATTTCCAACCACCACATCTCTGGTCAGTCTTTCATCCTCCAGCGACCATAGGATATTGTTGTCTGAATCCTCCATTGGTAGCCACTGTGAAATATGCACTAATGTCTTTGACACCAGCCAACCTTCAACTGTGGCCCAAACAATAGACATGCATGATAACCTGAGGTAACCAGACTTGTCCCAACACCCCTATTTAGTCAACACAAACTTGAACGAGCTATGTTAGATATCTCCAATGAGGATGAAAGCCTACTTACCTGAGCACTCCTCAAATCCTGGAATATCTTCTACGGCAAACCCCTTCTCCCGCAAAATCTTGAGCTCATCAACTAATGGATGGAGATGGACGTCCATATTCTTGACTTTGTAGCGCCTAGGAATGAGTAAGCTAAGGATAAGATGTCCTTTCTTCATAGAAAGCCATGGCGGAATGTTGTAGTTAACAAGGACTATAGGCCACACATTGTAAAAAGTTGAGCAAAGACTAAATGGGTTCATGCCATCCATAGCAAGACCAAGCCAAATATTCCTTGGCTCTCGTGCAAAGCTTGGAAAGGTAGAGTCAATTTGGCTCCATGCATGTGAATCTGCTGATACTCCTTAGACTCCATCTGTGGATCCATTCTGTGCATGCCACGTTGTCGTGCGGCTATACGCACATCGCGCAAAAAAATCTAGAGTGTGACTTCCTTTTAGATTTAGAGAGCCAATGCCACTTTAGGCATTAGTGTTAGTGTCCATGGTTCAAAATGTTAGATTTTTTTTGGACAAATTTTAAGCCAATTTTTAATATTCTAAATATTATCTCTTGTAAAAATCCATAAAACTATAGACAACTTCTAGATTAGGATGACATGTAAAAGAAAGCATGTAGCCTTCAACCAATTTGGAGGATTTTATATAAAAAGAGAGATTAGCAAAATCGCGCGACATGCGATCGTTGTTTTTAGGCAGTGAAGAGCACTCCAAAGTGGAAGATGAAGAAGGAGTGATCTGGCAGAATTTTAGCCAGGTGCTGTAGTATTTAATCTCCCTTTGGGAGCCAATGGAAGCATCAGATTGGTGATCTGAGCAGCATAGAGGAAGATATTATTTTGTACACGTTTCTTTCTATTAGAGTTATATCTTCTCATAATGCTGAAAGAAACTGATAGGCTTTATCTCTGTTAGTATTCTTCTACTTTTTTTTTTGAGTATTCTTCTACATCTTCAATTCTTCAAGCCCTTTCTCTTCCATCTATTCCTCTCCCTAAATCTACCTTCACCCTGCTGTCTCTTATCTTCAAGAACTTGGCTTGAAACCTTCAACCCTTCTCTTATCTCTACCATCTCTGGAGTCTAAGCTCTTGAACCCCCATACATTCTTCTCTTGCCAAACCCGTGAGTAGGTGACCTTTAATCGTAGGCGTTGTGACATTGGTGAACTCGATGTGAAGGTCGCTGTAAGAGAACTCCAAGATGGGGAATTCTTCGGGAGATACTCTACAAAAATTGGTGTGCATACTACAGTAGACTCAGCAACAACAAATCCAAATGTTACAACAACAACAACAACAACAACAAAGGTAAGATGAATAGAAGATTGATTCCATAGCTAATCAAGGCCCTAGAGGAAGCTGGGTGGGAAGTAAAAACATTTAATGGTCAAAATGTCTCTGTTTTTATTCGCTTGTATGTTGAAAAAATACTCTTCTTTGGTTTACCACAACATGCATGGAGTCACTATTTTGCCAGACTAGCCAAGCATGGTCTTCATGAGAGAATCTGTGGTCTATTTTAGCAAGATGAGGATTGGGCTGCATTCAAAAAAGCCCTATGCGAAGATTTCTTCTTAGAAAACTTTGGCCTTATGACGAAGAAAAGTTTCACTGAATGGGTTGAAAAACCCAACAAAGGTTTAGCTACAATAGCTATATACCTGTAACATTGCCGATTTCTAAGCACACATTCTTCACATGAACCTCCTCTTAATAGGAGGTCATGAGGATAATAAATTGAAAATAATGGCAATTTTTTTTAATTCCCCTTTTCCTCCCTAGTCGACTGTTGGGCTGGAGGAAAGGGAAATAGCAAGAGTGAATAAGCTCCTTGCTGGAGCTTGCAGAAGGGAGAAGGCCATGCCAATGGCCGCATATGGAGGGAGGTACCTCTCCCTCACGCCTATAAAACTAGGGCCTCTAGTAGTCGTGGAAAGGAGGAGGAAGGCTGTGAGAAAGGAGCCGACACCCTACTGACGCTGCTGTTGAGAGAGGAGGAGGCATCGAGATGCTGCCGTGAGCTGGGAGAGGCCATATCACCGCCAGTCGTGAGGGAAGTGGAAGCCGTGTGTTGCTGGGAGGAGGGAGGTGCTGCATAACACCGCCTGGCCATGTGAAGGAGAGGGGAGACTGCCTCTGTAGCCACTGGAACACCGCCATCACCTTGCGCCAGCTGCCGCTGCCGTCGTTCTGGGAGTACACCAACCGTCGCCTTTCCCTTCCTCCACGTGGGCCTCCATTTACCCCAGAAGCTTAAGAAGCTTCTTGGGCTTCGTGGGGAAGCTTCTAAAGCCTCCTTGGAAGCCCCCCTTCCTGTGGCTTCTTAAGCCTTCTTTTAGAGGGTTTTCATAAACCCCCTTTTTCCACCCCCCCCTCGGGATTTAAAACCCTCCCAGCTCAGAGCAGCGTCTCAATGCCTCTTTCCCCGGGACTTTGCAATATTAATGCCCATCTTTACAAAACGAAATTATGATAGTACACTTCGATTAGGCATGGAAGGAATAAACCGCATATCGCATTATTGAACATATTTTCTTTGAAACGATTCTTAAAGAAAGTTGCTTGCAATTGTAGGAAATTGCTAAGGCTGCATGAAGAAGATTTAACTCTACGCAAGTGGCCTAAAAACTCAAATCAACAAAAGGTTGTGTAAGTTCAGCATATGACAAATTTGTTCGGAAAAGAAAGAAGAAAAAGGCTGCATGTTTAAACATAAAATCCTAAAGCTTAGTAGCATGAATCTTGTTTGCATGTTATAGGATGATCAATTGGAATTATGCTATAACTTAACCTATGATTTGATCTTAACCCGAAAAGTTAGGGTTTGAAAATCAACTTACACGCAAACAATGAATCATGTGGTTATGGAAATGGTAGGGTAATTATCTTCAAAAATAGACAAGTTAAATTGGTTTAAACCTAAACACCTAAAACCGCGAGGTACTCATTTAGAAAAGGGTTAATTCAATGCAACATATCCCAAAGAGATAACTAGGATTTAACACATTGTGGACGTGACCTAGTCGCTCGTATTGCCAAAGCTAAAACTCCTATACCCTAAAGACTTGCCCACATTCATGGAATGTAGGGACAGTAGGACATACTTGTGAGAAATGATCTAGGGTTTTTACCCTAAGGATGTCTGGCTAAAAAGATGAAATTCGGCTTGAACTTGGAACCCTAGGACCGACAATGTCCGCCTAATGCAATCAGGAATGGATTGTTATATCTAATCATGATTTCGTGATTATAAGACTCTATTGGATGGGTAAATAGTCCCATAGTTTGATGCGACACTTGTGCAACAAGTTGCAGAGTCGCATGATCTTGTGAATTGATCACAAGGGAATGGCCAATTCCTTGGAATAAGATTAGCAGATTCTTATGCAAGTTATCTTGCAAAAGAATGAATAAACGTCTTGATATAGTACCTTTCTTGGGTAAAGTGACCAAGAATATGGGAATTGGATATTTGTTTGGAAGCAAAAGACCAAATTGGAATAATATATGTACTGCTATTTGAACTTAAGGTATTGATTAAGTGGGGTTAATAGGGTATGGCCCTAACCCAGGATATAGGGTTAACAAATAAACCCTTGGGGATCTTGCCAAGTCGCAATTGATCCCAGATCGAGTGCTAGATGCATTCGGAAAGAAGGACTCACTCCTTAGCAGTTGGCAAAAAATAACGACCAATGGAAATGATTGTGCTTGTAACAGTTTTAAGAGCACTATTTTGCTTTGTTTGCTCAAAGAATTAAAGGCTGAAAATATATCTAATGCTTCAGGTTGTAGGCCTGAAGGGAGAGGCAGCTTCAGTTTACCTCGATTGCCTGCTTGAACCTAACCAAGGGGGTTGTTAACCGTGCCGGGAAGGTGGATCGAACCCACAGTGAGAGGTCTCTCCGTTGAGCGCTACTTGGAGCAGGAGGACGGTTGGGTGCCAGAGGGGGCTCTGGCCGTAAATCCCTCACCTTGCGGCCCTACACAAGAGGCCAACATGACTCGAGATTGGATCTCGCGGCCTGCATACTAGTCTACGGGCGGAATCTTGGATTAGTAATCCCTGTGGATTGCTGGATAGCCTTCGAGCGGATTATGGATAAGCCTACAGGCTGGACTTTATGTATTTCAAAGATAAATATGATACCATATTGAAAAAAAACTTGTTTGACATTGCTTTTCTATGTCAAGTGCTATGATTACGTGAAGGAACCGGTGCCTAACGACGTAACTAAGAAAGTTGTTTGTTGATGCTTGTCCAACTAAATGTGGTAGGTAATTAGATAGCTAAAACAACCTGAGGAACGTGCGGTGGATGTGGCCATGGGTCCGTCCTACGGATGGGTGGTCTCAGTTGACCGATAAATTTTCTCAATCATGATGGATAGCAAGAAGATCGTTCAAGGGACACGTACAGCAAGGGCGTTGACCTAGAGTCTAAGTTATAATAATTCTGATTTACGCTGTTTTAGGGGAACGGAATGGGACTATGCCTTATGGCAGAGAGGTCAAGCATTGCATCCCTCTTGTTTCCCATTCTCCTTGAACCAAGTGCAGTGTGAATCCGCTTTGGACCTGGCATTTCTGCGTAAAGTAGTTCACTCGGGTTTGATGCTAGTTGTTGTTTAGGAAATGACCAATAGGGAAAACCCTAATTCAGGCCGGTCCTAGGTGGGAACGGCCAGAATACTTCTGCTACGTGGCAGACGCGGAAAGTCTTAGATCGCAAACCCCGTAACATTCCATGGGAGTGCCGGGCAGAGCTTTCTAGACAACCTTTCCAATGGACTACTAAGACGTGTCCTGAAGACAATAGGTGGACACGTTACAGTATCATGAGTTTGGAAGTAAATTTAAAACTTAATGCTGAAGACCAACAAATTATGGAAGGTCAAAAGATTGAATTATTCCTTATGGCTACAGATCCCATTCTGCAAGAAAAGCTTGCTGATCACTTAGAACATGCTACCTTCGAATTAGGAGTCAAGACTACATGGACAGATGTTACTGATGAACTTAACATGATTGCTCAAAGAGACCAGATGCGACTAAGATTGGGCTCTACTTCAACTTCAACAACTACATTGATGGAGCTTGTTCCACCTTCAAAATCCCATATTCCTTTGACTAATCAACCAACTCTTTCTTCTTCTCTTCCTTTTAAAAATGATGTAATGGATGAACTCATTAAAAGCATGTGTGACCTTCATCTGAATCTTGCACAAATTAGTTCCAAGGTGGAGAAGCTGGATGTCAAAGTTGAAGAATGAGGACGATCATCAACTCAAAGACCCATGAGACAAGGCTTTAAGAGGAACTGTATTTGGTGTGGCAACCAACAACATGACAAGAGGGAGTGTTTTTCCTTTTGTGAGGTTGAAGCACAGAAGCTCATCTTTTGGAATGACAAAAAAATTCATGCAGCTGAAACTGGTCTTCCACTGGAGCAAAATTTTGGCAATGGTGGAATGAAGAAAGGATTAGAAGATTTAGCTGTAATGAATGCCTACGTAGCAATTGATGCAGCTACCTATGGGCTGCAAATTGAGACAACTAAATCAAGTTTGAAAGCATGTAAAGCTAATGTGCAATCTAAAGTATGGATGCAGAAACTAGATCAAATGGAACGTGGTAAAGTAGCCAAAGAAGATTTGGCTAATGCCAGTCAGTGCATTCGAGGAATAACTAGTTGGAAAGAACTAGTAGATTCTTTTTTTGCCTTTGCACATTTGGCTGATGTTAATCATAAAGAAGTCTTGATTGAAGAAAAGAGAAGATGAATGAGGGCCTTCTGGCCCTTCAAAATGGATAACTAGAGGAATGCCTGAACAACCAAAGCTTGCTAAAAATATAACCCCAGATCAAGTTATGGAAGATGCGCCATAAACAAAGAAGACCGAAGGAAAGAAGAAAGGTAAGCAACCAACCTACAAATTGCAGTCTGACATAGAATCTGCAACCGATCTCAAAGGAGTCCTAGAAGAACGAATTCTAGGAAGCAAAATTAAATTCACCTTAGGAAAAATTCTTGGAATTACTAAATGTGAATTCCATGATGTAATTATTAATGTAATCAAAAGGAAAATACAATATGTTAGTGATGAAGCTGAAGAAACAATGCATGCTTTTTTGCAAGTTCTTCGAGTTTTTGTGTAGGTTGAAGAGAAGCCTACTTCACAAGGAATTCATCTTGAAGCAGTTAAAGAACTAATTGTAGCAATTGAAGCTGAAGATAAAGAAAGAATGAATGCAAAAATTAAAGAAGTGAAAGCTGAAAATGTAATGGTCAACTAATCCAAACCAGTTGGGCAGCCCACCTCTCATAAAGAAGGTTGTCTACAACATATGCATGAGGAGGAAGAGGCTCAGTTCATTCCAAGCAATCACTACTCCCGTACGCATTGGGAAAGAGCAACAAGAGAGGCAGTCTTCAAAACTAGAGAAAAAGAAACACCAGACCATGGCTCGGAGATAAACGTCATGGCAAGGAGTCTCTAGGAAAGTGGCGGATGGCCCATAGATGTTGATCCAAGATGGCGAATGAGAGTTGCAAACAACTCTTGTGGATAGTTATATGCTGCATGCCCTAATGTGCAGGTAACTATTGGAGACATAAAAGACAATCTTCACTTTTTTGTTCAAGACTCTTGTAGTTACCCTATCATTCTTGGGCAACCTTACATTTCTAAAGCCCGCTTGGAAACAAAAGCTCTTGATGATGGTTCTTCCTATGCTCGAATCCGAAGTAAGGATAATGAATGAGCTGTCCGATTTCTTACTGTGTATGTTAACCATCATCCAAACAGAGATCGATTGCGTGATTATCATGTGCCTCCTAATGCCCAAGAATTCAAGGGTTTTTGGGGCTACACTACTATAAAAGGAGGGTATGGTAGTATGTCATGTAAAAAGATTGAACCTCCTTATGCTACAGAAACTATGTCTCTAGAAAATTTATATATAGTACATCCAATAGTATGGGCTGTTAAAGGCCCCTCCGGCCATGACTAAAGCTGAAAGAAAATATTTATGTCATGTAAAAAGGGAGCTAAAAACTTATGACATTATGGCTGAAAATGAAGATAGTTTGGGCAGTTTTTTTTAATACTAATTACTACTGACACATTGGCTGAAATATATATAGCTGCTCATGTAGAAAATCAGGCTGAAAATCAGTCCATAGAAGTATGTACATTGGATTTTTATCAAACTATTCAAGAATTTGTTAAGCAGGAAGACATTACTTTACCAAAAGGTGCAACAAATTCCATAGCCCATATGATGATTGCCATGCACAAAGTCTTGAGGGACTTTATTTCACAACTTACTCTTCCATTTCTTGATGATGTACCTATCAAGGGATGTGAAGTCAATGAAAAGAATGAGGAGCTTGATGAAGATGACTGCGGGACATTTGTAGTTAACCATATTCATGATTGTGACATGATTTTGACAAGGCTAGAAGAGATACATCTTATCCTTTCTGGAGCTAAGTTGATTTTTGGAGTAGAAGAAGTCCTAGTTGTCGGACATTTGTGTGGCCCTTACGGACGTAAACCTTCACCAATCAAGATAGATGCCATTAGCAGAATGCAAGAAAAATACACAAATATCTCTGAGGTGAGAAGATATCTTGGTGCATGTGTATTCTATCTCATGTGGATATCACATGTTGCTCATATAGCCGAAAATCTTTATCAATTATTAAGAAAAAACCAAAGATTCTCTTGGAATAAGAGCATACTTTCACTAGGCACAAATTAAAGAATTTGTTAATTTCAGTCCCCACTCTTAAAAGGGTTGATTATTCAAATGGTCAACCCATCATCCTTACTGTGGATGCAAGCCCCATTGGGATAGGATGGGTTGCTGGCCAAGAGGATCTTGAAGGAAACAGGTATGCAATTCGTTTTGGAGAAAAAGCTCTCAATGAATGTCAAAGAAGATATGCACAAGTAAAAAGGGAATTGTGGGGAGTTGTAATAGCATTAAAGTGTGATCATGAATACTTTATAGGTGCTTTCGTAGTGGTAGAAACTAATTGTCTTCCACTCTTGGGCATGATTGCCAACTACTCTACACTCGACATTGCTATGCTAAGATGGATTGGATATATTAAGTCTCTCAACCCAGAATTAAAGCATATTGCAGGAAAGGCTAATCTAGTTGCTGACATGCTATCGCGTGCAAGATATCACAATAAAGAAGAGTTCATGGAAAAAGATGAAGCTGAAGAATCTATACTTGTTGGATTTCATTCCATGGCTACTGAAAATAACTTTTTAGTTACTGCATATATTGGTCCAAAGCTGAAAACAACAAGATGGTCAACTAGAAGCCAGCATACTCATTGCATTGCTCAAGTTCTAGTTCATTTCCTTGAAGAAGATTATGAAGAAGATTGGCTAAAGATCAGCCAATATTTGAGCACAATGAAGAAGGAGACTTGGACTGATGAGGAGTTCAAGCATATCAAGAGAAAAGCTTATGGCTCTCTTCTTAAAGAAGGACATCTATGGAAGCACACAAAGAAAAAGAAAGGAGCGCATGTCTGAGTTTTAGGTAACAAAAGATTGCAACAATAGGTAATGAAGGAATTTCATGAAAGCCTATGGGTTGGCCATAGAGGCATATGGGGAACCTTTAGTAAAGTCAAAGAAAAATATTGGTGGCAAAACGTGTATAAGGACATAGCACATTTTGTTGAAACATGTGATGTGTGTCAGATGTATTCTATGGTCGAGCATTGAGATGGGTTACAACTGACTTATCCCTTTTCTATACATTATAGATGGGTTATTGATCTTGTAACCATGCCTACAAGAATATGGAATATGCAGTATTTAGTGCTTGCAAGAGAGGATCTAACCAATCAAGTCGAAGGTAAAGCCTTAACAACCAAATTCACTCAAGTTGAATGTCATTTTTTGTTTGAAGAAGTGTTTTGTAGATATGGTTGTGTGGGTAAAGTAACTACAGATAGAGGAGAGTTGGATGCTAATGAGGCACACAACTTCTTTACTCAATTGGATATTATGTTGTCTTTAACATCAGCCTACAACCCTGAAGGTAATGGGAAAAGTGAGAGAGGGCACCAATCTATTCTCAAAGCTTTAGCAAAGTCTTGTAGAGGAAAGATCAAAGAATGGCCTAAAATGCTACCTTTTGCATTACGGGCTGACCGAACTACTCATGGTACAGTGACTTGCTATATGCTTGCTGAACTTATGCATGGACAACAACCAGTTATGCCAATTGAAGAATCTATTGTCACATGGAGTCTTCTACCTTGGGAGGAAGGCATCAATAGAGAAGAGTTGCTGACTTTGCCCATATGGCAACTAGAAAGAAGGTCTGAAGATGTTCAAGGAGCTATTGAGAAGCTAAAGACAGCAAGACTAAAGAACAAAAGAAGATTTGATAAGCAACATCGACTTCGGCCAAGAGCAATTCAAGAAAATGACTGGGTGCTTGTCTATGACAACAGCCTAGACAATCAATACAGTGCTTCTAGGAAGATGGTAAAGCGTTGGTTTGGCGCGTATGTGGTAAAGGTCATTCATGACAATGCCACATATTCATTGGCTAAATTGGATGGGACTAGCATAAAGATACCCATAGCAGGAAAAAGAATAAAGCTCTTCAAACGAAGAGAAATTTCAACATATGAGTTAGAAAACTTGAATATAATTCAAGAGCATGAAGACATAGAGGAAGAAGAAGTAGTAGTAGATGAAGACATTGACATAGCAAAAGATACTTCTTCTGACACTGCAAATCCGTAAGACTTTGGCACTTGCCAGAGGATGTCATGCCGCTACGCACACACCGTGTAAAAAAATCTAGAGTGTGGCTTCCTTTTAGATTTAGAGAGCCAATGCTACTTTAAGCATTAGTGTTAGTATCCACGGTTCAAAATATTAGTTTTTTTTAAACAAGTTTTTAGCCAATTTTTTATATTCTAGATATTATCTCTTGTAAAAATCCATAAAATTATAGACAACTTCTAGATTAGAATGACATGTAAAAGAAAGCATGTAGCTTTCAGTCAATTTGAGAGGATTTTATATAAAAAGAGAGATTAGCGAAATCACACGATGCGCGATCGTTGTTTTCAAGTAGTGTGAACAGCACTCCAAAAGTGGGAGATGAAAAAGGAATGATCTGGCAAAATTCTCATCAGGTGTCCTCAGGTGTCTTGATATTTAACCCCCCTTTTGGAGCCAATGGAAGCATCAGATTGGCGATCTGAGCAGCATAGAGGAAGGTATTATTTTGTACACATTTTATCTATTAGAGTTATATCTTCTCATAATGCTGAAAGAAATTGACAAGTGTCATCTCTGTTAGTATTCTTCTATGTTTTCTAATTCTTTTTTTTAGTATTCTTCTACATCTTCAATTTCTTCAAACCCCTTCTCTTCCATCTACTCTTCTCCCTAAATCTACCTTCATCCTGATGTCTCTTATCTTTAAGAACTTGGCTTGAAACCTTCAACCCTTCTCTTATCTCTACCATCTCTGGAGTTTAAGCTCTTGAACCCCCATACATTCTTCTCTTGCCAAACCCTTGAGGTGACCTTCAACCCTACATGCTATGACAACGTTCTTAAGCTCAGCATGCCCAATGTACGAATCATGTGACGTACATGCAGTATAAGTGGATGATTTGTCCTTGGAAGTCCTGTCGATACCTATGAGCACCACACTTTGGATATGTCTCCATAGTTCCGTAGTCTCCTCGAAACAATACACAATTGTTGACACATGCATGGATGCTATTGTAGTCCATGCTTTCGTAATACCAGTTGCGCATTATCACTAGACTCAAGCAATGTATTTCCAGGTGGTAACATATAATACTTTCGAAACCTAAGAAAAAATCATAAAACACCTTGAAAAATCACAACAACCTTTTTTTATAATGGATTCAAAAAGATCAACGGAGCATACGTAGAATGTACCTGAACAACTCGGTCACACTCCATCACACGAAGCATACGTTGATCTATAAGTGGATCCAATACGACAACCCGTAGAAAATTGAGAACTGTCACATTTCATCTAGATGTGACTTTGTGTGGACCATTTTCAACTCATACCAACTTGTGGGCATTCATTCGTATTAGAGGTCATCCAAGAAATCCTTCCCTCAGTTCATGACCCTGTAGCAAGAAAGCAGTGTGTCCTTGATATACCATCTTCTTCATGGTTCGTGACCTTTGGGAGTCTAACTGTGGCCCATACAATGGACATGTATAATAACCTAAGATAACCAAGCTTGTCCCAACACCCCTTTTAGGCAACACAAACTCGAATGAGCTATGTTAGATATCACCAATGAGGATGGAAGCCTACTTACCTGAGCACTCCTTGAATCTCAAAATATCTTCTACGACGAACCCCTCCTCCCACAAAATCTTGAGCTCATCAACTAATGGACGGAGATGGACGTCCACATTATTGACTTTGTAGCGCCTGGGAATGAGTAAGCTAAGGATGAGATGTCCTTGCTTCGTAGAAATCCATGGCGGGATGTTGTAGTTAATAAGTACTATAGGCCACACACTATAAAAAGTTGAGCGGAGACCAAATGGGTTCACGCCATCCATAGCAAGACCAAGCCAAATATTCCTTGGCTCTCCTACAAAGCCTGGAAAGGTAGAGTCAATGTGGCTCCATGCATGTGAATTTGCTGATATTTCTTGGACTCCATCTGTGGATCCATTCTGCACATGCCACGTTCTCAAGCTCGCCAATGCTCGATGTATGAATCATGTGACGTATATGCAGTATAAGTGGATGGTTTTTCCCTAGAAGTCCTTTCAATACCTATGAGCACCACACTTTGGACATGTCTCCATAGTTGCGCAGTCTCCTTGAAAGAATACACAATTGTTGACACATGCATGGATGCTATTGTAGTCCATGCTTTCGTAATACTAGTTGCACATTATCACGAGACTCAAGCAATGCATTTGTAGGCGGTAATATATAATACTTTAGCAACCTGGAAGAAATTCACAAAACACCTTGAAAAATCACAACAAGTTTTTTTTATAATGGAGTCAAAAAGATCAAGGGAGCATACGTAGAATGTCCGTAAACAACGCGATCACACTCGCATCACTCCACCCGTGTTTTGCTTACACACTTAGGAGCGCAAGTAGCATTTTTAGGCAAGATACTCGGCACCATCATATAATGGTATAGACGCTTTCTCACTCAGCAGATCAAATGACTCGGCATACATGGATATCAATGTATCGATCATTGCCTCCATCTTAGGCTCCAAGATTAGAGGAAGGTTCGAAAGGTCGATTGTCTTCTTTGGTATCGAGGGTGTAGACTAAGTCATGCCTTCCAACTGGTGGATTGGCTTAGACACTCCATCCATCACATGTCCACAAACTCTTCTAACTGGCCGCAATAGGTGCCTTCCTCCTTGGGATGAGGTGTCACCTCCATGTATAAATTTTACGGGCACATCTAATGTTTTGTATATGATATTCAATTAGTTTGTGAATGTAAGGCATGATGAATACACACTCCCTTCCCTTGTAGTGTTAAATGTACTAAGATATATAGGTGTATGGAAGGAGATCATGTGTACCTAAAGAGTATGAGGGATAGGTAACCATGGAGCACAAGAACGAGATGATTACATGACATCCAATGCAAATGTGCTAATTCCAAAGTAAGATGTTATATTTTTGGAAGTCAATAGCTTATGATTTCAAAATGTAATGATCCACTTATAGGGTATGAGAAAACATAACAAGAAAACTAGTGCTCCAAAGATGATACTTGTAGTGGTAAACAAGGTGGACATTCAATACCTATGCGTCATGCATCACACCATTAATGGAGGCTTCACACATCAATAGGTTGATAATGATAGAGTCATGATCTATAACATTTTTGGTTCTATCCTTCTTATTTAGTAAGAATGCAATCATAAACCAAGCTACAACTAGCTTTTCCAATGTGATGGACCTCTTCAATAAGACATGGATTAAGCATACTATTTTAAGAGCTAAGATATGGTTTTGATATAATCAAATTGTCTCAAGTAGAGTTAAGGTGATAAACATTTTGTGGAAATGTAAGGACACCAAAATTGTATCCCAATCTAAACTAGCCAATTCTTTGGGTGAAATAAGAAAACATGGTGAAGAAATGAATGAAGTCCACCTCACATATATAAAGATTATGAGCCATCATATGAGGCACCAATTTGAGACTATTACTACTAGTGAAGGAGGTGTGTGAGACACCACAAAAGAGTACATTCTCAAAGAAGTAAACTTTTATTAGTGTGAGAGCCTCCATATTGTGGTATTCCTGTGTAATGCATCATAATATATTTGTCATATTCCAAGGATTTGTTCAAAGGGACCATGTGAATTCCCTTCTAGCCTTTTAGGGCACTTAAATGAAATATATATTTGTTTTCCAAAACTCATTGATAAGAGCCAAGAGAATTTAGGAAAGTATCAATGGTGTGTTTCTCATAGTTATCACTTGGATGTTGAGAAAGCTCCAAGTATTGAGATTTGTTATATGAATATGCCATCATGGAACCAATGTTGGGGTGATTAGGAAATTTCATGACATGTAGATATGTGATCCACATATCCTATGCACAAGGGGCCATTGGCTTAAGAAAAATTTCGGTGGGAAAAGAAATGTGAAATTGATTTGGAATAGGCTTAATGTGTGTGTGGTAAACAAGGATATTTGGAGATATGTTGACATGAAGGCTTGAGATAGATGAGAAAAACTGGATCACATGTGGCATGCATACCTCAATATAAGGTTGATTAAGAAGGTATGGCTATAACGTTTGAAATAGTTCTTTAGAACTTTGATGTCAATAATCTAAAGGGATCAAATGATGAGTTCTATTAAGGTTCCAAACCTTGACAATATAATTTCTAAGAATGGTCACCAAATACAGTGTGGCAAGGTGCCCCCTAATATTGTTATGGTCCTACTGATGACTACCTCACCCACCATGCCAACAATGATGACGAAGGGGAAGGACATGAGCTCATGGGTAAACTAGTTGATACAAAGGGTAGTAGTAGTTTGTCAAAGGGATGACAAGGTGATGTTGGAGAGAGACGTTAACTAAGGATGCTTGGGATGGACTTGTACATTTATATCAAAGAAGAAATGAGGCCCCTATTCTTACCTTTGTAAGTAGTTAGAGAGTGAACATATGGGCAGAGGTGACTCCTTGGAAAGTTTTTTGACTAGGATAAAATATCTAAAGGAGCAAACGATAGCTACAAATGAGTTTTTTTCAAACACTTCACTTTTGCAAATTGTTCTTGATTGTTTTTCTAATTCTGAGCAAAGTTTTGCATCTATTATTTGTTTAATACTGAAAAGCAATTTGAATGCCTTTTCATTTAATGAGTTGGTTTATATTTTGCTACAAGAAGAACAATCTAGGCAAAAAGTTTCCATTATGTGTAATCCAGACCAAGTTTTTGTGGCTAATTAAAAAGGTAAAATACCTTGTCATTTAATGATTTGGTTTATATTTTGTTACAAGAATAACAATCTTGAGGGGGAAAAATCCATTATGTGCATTGTAGACCAAGCTTTTGTTGCTAATTAGAAAATAAAAGAAAAAGCTTTCCTTTGTACCAATAAGTAGATATTGGTAAATGAAGTTTAGAAAAATAAGGCTAGTAATAATGAGATGAAAAATAAGGCTAGTAAGTAGATATTGGTAAATGATGTTTAGAAAAATAAGGCTAGTAAATGATGTTTTGGGGTCCCCTTTGTGGATTGCTTTAGTGCACCGAGCATAGCACTTCCCTATACACAAGTGCAAACTCTTATTCACTGCCTCACTTCTAGGGGGGATTTATTAACATATCTCAATAGTAATGTGTGTAAATATACATAGGACCATCATGGTATATTTTTCCCTTGTTAGGAGATTCCCCCCCTACCCAGCCTTGTATATATGCTTATTCAATTTAGTGTATACTTAGTCTTGTAAATCTTGTCTATCGAGACTTCTTAATACACTTTGAGTTGTGCTCTTCAAGCTTCTTCTTTCCAACTTGTGTACTTGCATTTGTGCAATCCTAGATCCAACAAACTTTAATACCATGAAGGAGATATTAGATAGAGAAAAAGAGAAAAACACAAGAGGGTATGCAAGAGAAGAACCATAGAACAACTTCTATATGAAACATCAACTATCATACTTATCTTGATAACTTGGTCTATTTACATGAGTATAATGGAGTAGTAGGTGAGGTCCATAACTAATGGATGGTAGGCTACTTATCACATGTGGAAAGTTACCATCTTTAGGTGTCATTTAGCAAGATGATTGAGCATATCAAAGCTTATCTTAATGATAGATGAACTACCATTTGTTACATTAAGACTAATTCTTTCTTACAAGCTCATGGATTATATGCCACTATTGTGTACCTTCGAAATTAGCTTCGATGATGATACAAGGATAAAGCATCACCATTGTACTTCAACATTTCCTTTCGTAAAGGAGAGTGGCTTTCCCCTAGAAGATGAAGAAGGTGTGGGTGGCTACTAGAGCTAAGCATGACATGCCCATACGAAATTAGCTAAACTCAATGTGAGAAGTATCTAAGCTATCAAAAAATCATGGCTAGAATTCAATGGAATTTACATTATGATAGTACAATTTGGCACACATTCTCAGTTCATGTGCATTTGTGACCATACTAATGACCTAATGTTGTGACAATCACTCGTCAAGGTGGAAGGGCTAAGTAAGTACACATTACGTTATTAGAAAGGCCCTTCTTAGTAGCAAAATTACAATTGGTGGTGAACAAGATGCATATTAGTAAATTTTTGGGACCATATGGAATCCATGTGGAGGTCCTATTATACCTTTGGAAAGCATGTTCATCTAACATATCCCAATTGCTTTGAAGTGGATGGGACACTCCTTTGTATACAAATAATTTGAGCGAATCAAAGTGAAGGGGATACTCCCAAAGGAGA
Source organism: Lygodium microphyllum (assembly GCF_053477565.2). Lineage (NCBI taxonomy): Eukaryota > Viridiplantae > Streptophyta > Polypodiopsida > Schizaeales > Lygodiaceae > Lygodium > Lygodium microphyllum. The sequence continues at coordinate 129,485,103 of NC_141159.1, forward strand.
TTAGAATATTGCATTTCCAAATGTTTGGACAAAAGGAAAATTCCATAGTGGATATCTATGATAATGTTGAATGTTAAAAGGTGATGATCAAAGCAATGGATTATAAAACTAAGTTTTTGGGTAGCAAATTTGTGCACTATGTATAGTATCGTTTCATGTATGGAAGGATGATCCATTATCTTGTGTGTTGAATGTAATCTTTCTTATGGGTCATGTATCAAGCATCAATATGTATTGCTCTATATCAACATGGACTTTGATAAGGCATGTCATCAAATTGACTAGTAGATTTTAATAGAATTCATGAAGTTCATGTGTTTTGCAATTTGATTGGTCAACATGGCATAGACCCATTCTCTAATGCTAAAATTATGAAGTACTTGAATTGTGCAAGTGTCCCTCCCCTCCCTTCTCTCTTTGGGTCAAACATAGGTTTGATAGGCATACCCTTTTCCTCCACTATTACTTGTAGTCATATGAAGATTCAACAGGGTTTTCAATAAAAGGGTTGCCACTAGCATTAAAGGGGCATAACTTTATATACATGTTTTGGTAGATGATAACTTTAACAATGTCCGAGGAGCTGAGAAGGAACTAGTAGAAACTATTATCCCATCGTATGAAAAAATTTATGGATCATGTGACTCAGAGACTAGCCATCACAACATTGATTATGTGACTCACGGATTAGCCATCACATTATTGATCATGTATCTAGGTTGGAAGAATAAACCATAACCTTTCCTATATTAGTAGGAGTTCAAGTGGATTAACTTAGGCAAGGTGTTACAATACTTGGGGTATCTACTAGATATATGTATTAATGTGAAGAAACTAGCAAGCTAGGTGAAGGTAGTAGAGGGAGAACCAAAAGGTGAAAGAGCCATCCCCTCGGCTATGCATGTAGACTCATGGGTCATGAAAATGATGCTAATGCCAGTGCTTGTCTACGTATCCATCGCACTTATCTCTAGCTTTGCAAGGTTGTAGGAGATTCAAGAAGGAGCTGCGCTCCTTCTTATGAAAGTAGGAAGGGTAGTAGGGGATGGCACCCAATCCCATGGTTGGTAGTAGCATGTGAGAAAAGAGAAGGCAAACTCGCAAGATCTAGGTAGAATTTGCAAATGATAGTGCCGTGAAGCAAGCACTGTTTGGAGACTCCTGACATTGACATGAAGGGTCTCTAGAGTTGTGGAATTCTTCCAAGCACTCACACAAGGAATGTTAGGCTTCTCAGGAGGGTCAAGGTTGCGAGAGTGGTTAACGAATCGTGGGCCAAGGTAAAAGACGATATAGTAGTGTCCCTTTGCGAAGCTAGAAAGTAGGATATGACTTATGGGAACTTGAAAGGATCTTCATAAAAGTGGTGGCAACCTTGCCCTTGGTGGTTGCGATTCGCATTTGAGCTTCGCCTTTGAAATGCACTTGTAGGAGTGACGTAAACAATTCTCATCAAAATAAATAAAGGAGAATGCGTGTTGTGTATGCACACGTATATATTCGCGTGTGTGTGTATAGGCACATGACGTAATTTCAAAAACTTGTCCTAGTTCCTAAATAGTGGAGGAAATCTCACTATCCACAAATATATGTAGAGAAATAGAGACTCGAGAGATGCGATTATTTGGCGAGAACTTGAAAATATAAATAATACGCACATGAAATGGTTGCCACCATACATGCAAAGACGGTTGATAATACAAAGAGCTACCATTAGGGAAGCCAATTAAAGAGCTGCAGAAGGGAAAAGCTCTGGTGATAAGAATAGATGCTTATAAGATCAATTAGAAGCGCAAGCGGCGGCTGCAGTGGTGAGGAAGCTGGGCGAGGGGGAGGAGAAGGCGGGGTCCTTGAGCATGAGGCCCATCATGGCCCCGTACATGGCATCGGTGAGGTGGAGGCCGTCCCAGCTGATGAAGTTGTTGGGGTTGGCGCAGGGGCTGGCCGGGAGGGAGAAGGAGCTCGGCATGAAGCGCGGGAAGCAGGCGGCCTGGGTGCTGGTGAAGCCGTAGTCGGAGGCGTGGTCGAACACCTGCAGGAAGGCGGCCGAGGTGTCGAGGTAGACGATGTCCACGCCAGGATGGCGGGAGGCGATGTCCTGGAGGGCAGCGCTGAGCAGCTGGTTGTGGCGGTCGCTCACGGCGCTGACGTGGGCGACGCAACCGTGGGAGTCGTGCGGAGAGGAGGCAAAGCGGGACATGTAGGTGGCCATGCAGCCCATGGGGAACTCCCCCTGCATCACCATTCTCTTGACTCCTGTGCTGAGGATGCGGTCCTCGACCTGGCTGGCCACCTTCTGCACCACGGAGGGGACCATGGCGGCGATAGAGGAGGGGTCGGGCTGCGGCGAAGACCAAGCGTAGTTGTAGTCGTTGCCCCCGATCTCGCCGATGTACACCAGAGCGTTGCTCATGTCGAGGGGGGCGGAGGTACGTCTACTGGTTGCCTCGAGGTCCGCGAGGAACCATCCCACCTGGACGTCCAGAGAGTCGGGAGTGCTGGAGTTCACTCCTGCGAGCTGCTCCAGAGTGCGTACGTCTAGAGCTGTGGCCCCCGCAACCGCAAAGTTCTCGTTCTGCATGATCCGTGGGCGTGCAGCTGCCGTAGTACTACTGCTGCTGGTGGTGTTCTGCTGCTGTACGCGGAGGTGAGCGGGCAGCAGAGGCACCCCGAGAGCCTGGCACAGGAAGTCGACCATGAGCCTGCCGTCGCTCCAGCGACCCGTGGCCTCGTGGAAGAAGGTGGAGCCGTAGGGGAGGCTGGAAGCGATCGAGCCTGGATTGTTGCCGGTGTCGGTGGTGGAGTCGCCGAAGGCCAACACGGGAGAGAAGCTGCTGGCGGGGCATGGCGGCGCAGATGATATTGATGAATGTGCTAAGGCACTGCTACGTCTGGTTAGAGCTGGCGCCGCATGAGCTGGATCGGCCTCCTCCTGCGATCTGCCTATCGACATAACTGAACTTGCTTGCGGTCCCAGGCGCCTGGCAGCCTGGCAGCCCTCATGCGCCGAGAGGACTGTAAGTGCAACAAGAACAAGCTGGAGAAGAAGACGACGAAGGGCCTTGGCTGGCAGCGGAAGCGTCGCGCTTGCCATCGTCAATATTCGTCGTCGGTGAATTGAGTTTCCGCTTTCGAGCTTCGGTCTTGTGTGTCTGCGCGTGAGTGTGTCGTGCGGTGCTCGTGCTTCTCTTGTGTCTGCCCTCTCTGCGCTTCTGCGCCGGCCTCGCTCGAGTCTCCCCTATTAATACTTTTACGAAGTCGGAAGCCGGGAAGGAAATTCGGCCGCTTTTCGAACTCCGAAGGCGAAACTGTAAGCGCCAAAAGCAACCGCGGTCCGCGTCCCTGCTCCCTCTACTTCCGCTTTTAGTGTAATTGTTGGCTTTTGGGCCAGGCGCGTCCTTCAGGCTGCTACTTGCACTTTTAGTATAATTGTTGCTCGTTACCTTGGCTCTTGGGCCAAGCGCTAACTTTTTTTAATTCAAAGAATGGGACGGTTGGCTTCATCCAATCCAAGCTTTTGAATTTGGTTGTGGTCCCAGCTGGAAAAAAACCAGGTTTAGTGTAATCCCACCAAAATTTCAAGATTTTACTTGTAATTTTCAAATTTATAGGTTTTGGGTACCTTAGAATTCAAGGTTGTTGAAAGATTTTAACTACTTTTTGTGAAAACTTAGGTATTTAGTATTATCAAATTTTGATAAGCAATTCTTTTTATGGTTAGTTTTAAATCTATAGGTTTTTATACACACACACACCCACACATTCATATATACATATTACAGAGAGCACATATAAGTTATCACGCTAAAACTCATCATTCTAATAATGAGGAAACTACAACTATAAAATGGCCAATTTTCCACCCTATTCCCCCATCTTCCAATCTCAAACTTCAAATCTAGTCCTTGAGCTCACTAGTCACAACTCACAACCACCTTTATGTGTGTGAGAGAGAGAGAGAGAGAGAGAGAGAGAGAGAGAGAGAGAGAGAGATGAAATGATATATTAACGTCTAGAAAAGGCCAAAATGACCTATGAGACCATGAGTTACAATAATGTGTATAATGGTATAACTGTCTCGGCAAATTATGTAGCACAAAGCAAAATAAGAAAGGAAACTAAATCTGGCTATTTGTAAAACGTAGACCTCTATCTAGTAACAATGAGCTCTAGATGGTACAATCTCATGTGGGTATGGAGGGCCTAGCTCTAGCTAGAGCGGTAATTCCCTATATCTGCCTATGAAGGTGTCGTCGGTGTTTGTGTCGAGACCTAGGATGTCCTGGTCAACTAAGTTGAACGGCCCGATCAATCAATACTCCTTGTTTGTGTGTGGACCATGGCAGCCAGATAATCTCTTGTGTGGACTGGGGTTGTAATTGTGCGGAAGTCTCCTTGTCTCCTATGCAAAGAAGTCTGTGAATTGCCTTTATAAAGGGCCTTGGTGTCGTGGAGTAAATGTATTTATGAGGCACATGTCATGAAGCCATTGTATCTCAAGGAGAAAAAGGCGAAGGCCTCATTAATCGATAAAATCCATGACTTTGGACAATGGTCCAAATCTGTCTCTAAAAGAGACATTGGAAACAACCACAGATCTCATAATAGGTCAGGTAGTGGAAGATACAATGCTCCTCTATCTCTGCCTGTAATTGACGTATAATCTAGCGTATGCACTCTTCTAGTGGGATGGATCTATATATGTCAGTCTCAATCTCTAGCTAACGTGAGGAGGTGTGTAACTAGCCAATAGTAAAATCTGATCCCATGGGAAAGGTGGGTCGCAATGTATCTCGAGCCAACAATAAATCCATCATCTATAGTACAAAGAAAATGCTCACAGTAGAAAGCCATCTTTGTCCCTAGCTCCTGTCCTGGCATCAACCACGTCCACCTGATATCCGATTGGGTAAGATCCATCCTAATGATCCTGCGAATCTCTAACATGCTCAAATTAAGAGATGGTGCATCAAGGGAGTACTAGAAGGGGGGTAACTTATCCATGCTAAAGCCATGTAGCTCAAACCATGCCAACATCTTTGCATACCAACATGAAGTATCACCCTCTGTGGCAAGCTTCCCAGAGGACTCAAGAGCCAACCTCACATATTTGTGTCTGGGTAAGCCCCATAGGAAATGTATGCATGCGATCCATCGAGTGAGGGCCTCTACCACAATCTGTGTAGCTACTAGCTTAGCTCTACTAATCTTATGTGGAATTGAGGCCTTACATCTAATCATCTTGGATGTCATGGACACTAGGGGTTTCTCCATCCACTCCCATCTGCCATAATGTGCCTTGATGATCTCCTCAATCGTGCTTGCAAGCTCTGTACTTCTCGATCCTTCAATCTTTAGGTGCAAGAAGTCTCCTCTACTTATGCCTCCAAACCAAACTGAGTCTACCTCTCCCCTCGCTCTCTCTCTCTCTCTCTCTCTCAAGCCCCCTCAAGCTCTTAGGCCTTTGTCATTGTCTCTCAGTCTCTCTACCTCTCAAACTAGATAAAAATACCAAGAAGGTGAGGAGAAGAGATGGAGAAGTTGTAGGTAGAAAGCAAGAGAACAAGAGAACAAGCCCAACCAAAAAACACTTCCCAGTTCTCTTAGCCTATCTCACATGCAATGGTGAAAGCAACATAGATGGTTGACAAAGAGATAGAGAAAGAGACAAGACTTTGATTCTTAGTCTCATGGATTATTTACCAAAAGGTTTTTCAACCTTATATATGAAATTTTATTTTTGAACCTTAGGCAAGGCTTAATTTTCTCTGAGTGCCCACGTTACTCATTCCTCTTCAACCTACCTTAGGATCTTATGGCCCATTAAACTATCGAGTTTTTTGGAAAAAATCAGATTCATGCACTTGGGAACTATTAAATGCGCCTTCACTATACAATTTGCATAGGAGTGAGCCCAACGCTCATAAAATTTTCATTTTACATTTCATCCCATCAGACCACATGATATTTCAATGTTAGTATATTTCTTGTTTTTCACATAATGCAATCCTTTATCATTTTTCACTACCTGTACATTCTCAAAATTTTAATTGTTTTTTAAATTTTAATATGCATCTCTCTCTTCTCCACTTTTTCTTGCTTCTTGGTCATTTTTCCTGCTTTTTTGTGCTTGCAAGCTTGTAACCAATTAACATTACCCTCCTCACTATTTAAGTGCTAGTCCCATGGCATTGGTAAAGGTGCTTGAAACTTGTGTAGAATGGTGGTGGGTAGGGTAAGAGGTCATGTGATGGTTAGAAAAATGTGATTGTCAATGGTTATTCTCAACACTTTAAGATGGTTGCAGGGAAATAGTGCATGATGTGTGGGGAGGTGAGTGGGTGGTCTCTACAATTGGAAGATGGGTATACACTAAGAGAGCAAAGACTCAGGACTATCCCACACTTGAGGACCCAATCCATCAAGGGTTATTGGCATAATGAGGTGGCTCTGAGGGAGATAGGTCTACCAATTTCTTGGGATATCCTGTTATTGAGGACCTTGATAATTTGTAGGGAAAAGGGCTAGGGGGTTGAGGATAAAAGTAGCTAACAAAAATCATATGCACGTACTTCTTTTTTTGTGTGGTGAGATGAGTAATATAAGCACCACTCCTTGTCTTTTCCCTTGCCTTGAGTTGGCGGAGGTAAGGGATTGAGTGAATGCTCAAGGTAGGCCTTGCTCATCATTAGGTATCTCTTGAATGAGATATGAGTACTCAATTGGGTGAATGGCAGGAAGAGGTGATCACAACTGCTGAAGCAGCTTTTGTTCATGTTTTTCTGAATATTGAGGCAAAAGGGTGGCAACATGGTAGGCCGAAGGATTAATTTGGCCATGGCATACCTATCAATCCCTGTGTTAATATCAAAGAGCAAGCGATGGAGTCTTTACTCCTCTCTATAGCTATTTCCTTGCTTAATAGAGCCATCAAAAACTTAAGATAATAGCATGTAAGTAGTACTCAATATTTTCCTACTCAAGATAGAGTTCAAGTTCTGCTCAATGTTTCAATCCACCGTATCAATTGGGGGTGGTGACAATGCAAGTGTCATGATCATGAAGCTTAATCTCATTAGTTGTTCTTGAGTGATACCCTCTTCCTTAAGTTGGAGTGCAATTACATCTCATATGCGCTCATATTCATGAGGTTGTGGTAGTGGTCCTAAAGTGCTCTGAAGTGCCTCACTAGACATCTACAATTCTCTCATAAGGCCGTAGAGAGTGTCTTCCTTGGTTGGATCTTTGATTTTAATAACAACTTTGGTGAAGCTCCTCGAGTGAATCTTCATTATTTTCTCTACCATGTCAATTGGCTACTTCCTTTTCATACCTTGCTTTTGCCAGCCTATGAGCAAGCTTCTATATTGGTCATGTATTTCTCTCCTTTAGTTGATCGATTTTTTCCTGGCTTGCACCATCCTCTATCTTGCCACTTGGTCAAAGCATCCAATACAAAACCTTTCTCTTTTCTACTTTCTTGGGGATTTTCCTTTTCCTTGGTTAGCTCCTCCACTTTTCACTCAAGGTGCTCCTAGCTCTTAGTCCCTTCTTCCCATTTCTCTACCAATCTAAGTAACCTATTGTTCATCCATCTGGTTTTCTCTTTGTCATGTTGCAAACGACTTATCTGTTCTACCTATTATTTTAGCCTATCTGCTAATTTGGTTATGATGGTCATGGATTCCTTATGAAGTTCCTCCCATTCTTCCATATTATTTTTCTCTTGCTCATATTGTTGCAGCACTTCCTCACACTTGTCATTTTCCATCCCTTTCCTCGCCAATGTTATCATTTCCATTTTTAGGGTGTAGATATATCTCTTGTGTAATGCCATTGCAAGTTGACATAACTTTCTTATCCTTCTCTAGTGCAGGCACTATGTGCTTCCTTTCTTCCTCCTTCTAGTCTCTTTGTTCCTCTAAGGTCTTGAGCACATCATCAAAATCTTGTCCAAGCCATTGGAGGATGAGGGTAATGATAGGATCGTCATTCTACTCTTGGAACCTTTTCTCCTGTCCTTTCTAATTTTGCCTCTCCTATAGCCAATCTGTTTAACCCTATAACCATTGGTCCCTCTTACTTTCTTTTGGAGACAAATAAATAAATGGCATCCAACCATTGCAGTTTTGCCGCCAAGGTCACATAGATGCCTCCATCACCACTTGTCGAGGGTGGTGGTAGGAGTAGGACTTGGCAATAAGGTGCCTCTTTCTGCCAGTTGACCTAGTTGTGGTAATGGTGTTATAGAGGCTGGGACTGTTCTTTTCCCTTATCCTCGGTGGTCTTAGGTTGTTCTCTACTTGTGGTGCTTGCAATAGTTTGTGTGCTTTTACTTAAGTCTACTCTAGGCTAGGGTGGTTGGGTGGAACTTAGGTATATGCACTTCTCCCTGTAGTCTCCTCCATTGAGTTCCTTATAGCCCGATGATTGTCTTCCCTCTTGTTTCTTTCCAACTCCTCCTTTTCTTACTATAGTTTAGCTTGGCCCTTTGCTTCTATTTTTCATGACTCTTGTACAATTGTTTCCAAGGCATCATTCTCTTGTGATGGTGCTTTATTGTCCATACACTTTTTCTTCTTTCTTACTTTGGTGGATCCTTTATCCTTAGTCTTCTCCTAGTCATCCTTATTTTTCCTTCTTTCCTTTGTCCTTTTGAATGGCCTCTATCTTGGCTTGATGTGCTTCTTCTAACATTTTCCTTATCTCTTGTTCACTTTTCTTTTCCCTTTGAGTTGGTATTCCTTTCTTTGTTTGTCTTGTGAGTGAGTAATATTATTCCTAAATTTGTCCCTATTTTTATTGTGTACTAGACCCTATCTTTCTCATTTTTATTTCTTTTGAAACTACCTCATATACTGTCAAGACATTTGTCTTTGAGGGTACTCTTTACCAACTCCCTAGCTATCTTGGGGTCATTTAGTGCTTCTTCAATAATGGGAGTTAGCATAACCATAAATACAACCATGTTAGATTTACATATATCCTTCCCCCTTACAGGTTTCCTTCTCCCCACACTCGATCACATCATTGAGTATCTTGGTTGCTGCATGTATTGTATTTCTCATTACAACAAAAAGGCCTCATACACGCACATTTAGATGCGATTTTTGAACACAGAGAAAAACTTATGGGCGCGTCTATCCGCCCGTCTATTTGCGCGTCTATCATTCTGCATCTATAATCGCATGTATGGACGAATTTACACGCACAAATAGACGCGCAATAGAGGCACATATACACGCGCATATAGACATGCTTTTAGACGCGCTTTTACAAGCACTGATAGACGCGAATGGAAAACAAAAAATGTCTTTTAAAAAAAAGATATTTTATTTTATTTTTTAATTTGAATTATGTAGCGCGTGTATGAGCGCGTGTAATCTGCATTATAGACGCGCGAATAAACGCGAATTTCTTGCAAACAGAACTGGAGAAAAACATCAAGTTGTGTATTTGGAAAAAAGACAATGTATCTTATGGGCACGAGAATTGAAAGTGAAAGTCCATGTATTCATTATATATCAAAGCATTTACAAGGGAAGTTTTGAGTACTTGCGACCTAAAGCATGGCTGCAAGCAGTAGGCTCAAAGAGATATCATACATATACAAGAAAAGAAGGCCTCATGAGGAGGTATGGTGCTCCTCTACGAATCTGAAGAGCAAACATCCTCGCTAGTACCACCATGGCTACTAGCGTCGCTATCCCCCTCCTCGTTGTGCGCCACATCTGGTTTCGCCTACACACACAAAAGATCAGGATTGCTTACATAGACAAGGTGGAGAAAAAGTTATAATTAGTTATACTTTTAATAGGAAAGTAAGAAAAATATACCTCCTCTGGCTGTCGAATCCTCATGGCCCGGTTGTATTTGTCCTCAGTGATGAGACCCTCCTCATAAAAGTGAAGCCATGTCGCTGCGCGGTTATGGCCTCGATGGTAACCTACCTCTCTAGGGATAGGTGTCCTACCAACGATGGTAGTCTGCAAAACATTTAGAGATATACAAACAATTAGACGTCACGATATATTAGACTAAAATATATAAAGAATTTAAAGAAATATACATTTAAAAAAACTAGAAATCAAAATATACTTATAAACTCTGCCTCCCACGACTCTCTGCCGCCCGATCCGTAATGCAACGATCCCATGGTTTCCATTTGGATCCGTCGCGCCTCTGCGTGCAGGCGACTCTTCACTTTCTCAGCTACTTTCTTCTTGGCTTTCTTCCACTCTACGCGGTGGCACATAGGTGGTTGCCTGTAGGCTCCACGCCCCTCCTCCAGCCTCCATAGTGAGTCCCTGGCCCGTGTCATGAGGTGGGATCTTTTGTTGTGAAGTATATCCCTCACTTTTGTACGTCCCCAATCATCCGAGAATCGCTGACCCTTAGGATTTGGGTACCTCCTATGGACTGCCCTCAACACCTCATGCCACAAGCCGCTTTTCTGATTTTTGAAGGCAATGAAACAATCTTTATACGTCGCATGCACGACGCTCCTCATGTACGCCATTACATCCCTTCCCTCATCATCATGAAAGTTGCCACCGGCATCTGTAACTCTATAGTAATGGCGTACAACCTCCTTTACATGATCTATTGGCGAGGGTGATCGCTCGCCACCTCCTAGGCAACCCCCACACAACCCTCGTCCTCCCCCTCGACTCTCCCTCCTTCCTCTCTATCGACTGCCCTCTGCCTCGCTGGACGCACGAGCTTCTGCAGATGCACGTGCTTCTGCAGATGCTTGTGCTTCAGCCGATGCACGTGGAGCACGTGGAGTACCTGCAAATGGAGTACCTGCATATGAAGTACCTGCATATGGAGTACCTGTATGTGGAGTACCTGCATATGGAGTACCTGTATGTGGAGTACATGCATGTGGAGTTTGGGAAGTAGTGCTAGGCAAAGACACTAGAGGCATCCCAGACATGACACTGAACACCTCGTCCACTGTGGGAGAACGGCCAAGGTGTCTGGTCATCTCTCCCATGAAGTCTTCCCTACTAGGAAAACCTCCAAAAAATGCATTGACCCCCCTGCCAAAGGAGGCCAATGTATCATTCATACGATCCACATCTGGGTCATTGCTAGATGAACCAGAATACGACATCTGCAAAAACACACACACGAAAAAGACAAATTTATTTGCATACAAAAAACATACGAGGATATTGTGCAGTACAAACAACTCATGGATGAGGGGTGGAGGTGACTATCCATAGACTAGAGGGCACATTGAGGCCTATATGCCTAGGTGAGGGCTCTAATTCACGAGATCCACATGTAGAACACACAAGTTTCAATCTCACTTTATGTAAAGAATGTAATGTTTGTATAAATGTGTATAAAAGTATACCATTTCCTAATTTGTCACTTTTAGATCTAACTAGACTTCTATTTAGGAGTTAATCAATACCACGCAACAAGATTCTGCTCTAGGTGATGTCACACAATAGGACCTTGCAGTTTTTAATGTGTATAAAAGTATAACATTGCAGTTTTTAAGCCTTTGACATAACATTGGATTTTTTAAGCCTTTGACCTAACATTGCTGTTCATCTTCTGTCCAGCGCGTCTATTTGCGCATCTAACATGCAGCACAGACGCGCTGTCAAATGCGAATCCCAGGTTAATGTGCGTCTATTTGCGCATCTAACCTGCAGCACAGATGCACTGCCAAACGCACATCGCAGGTCAATGTGCGTCTATTTACGCATCTAACCTGTAGCACAAATGCGCTGCCAGACGCATATCCCAGGTCAATGTGCGTCTAAAATCGTGTGTACACTATAGGTCAAACTTGTGTGCAGCACGTGTGCATTGCAGAGCACATGTGCCAGCACACACGCTGTAAGACGCTCTCTCAGACGTACTGAGAGGAGACAATTTTTGCGCGTCTATGTCTGCGTCTACACTGAGATGTAGACGCGCTAGCAGATGCGCTGGGTCGACCGATTTTAGACTGACCGACGACAGCCATTGACGATTTACATAATGCAATAAATTATAATGGAATCACAAATGAGCAATACACAGACAGAGCAGAGAGAGGAAGAGAGAAACAAAGAGAGAGAGAAAGAGAGAGAGAGAGAGACTCACCTTGGGTGTTTGGTGTGGCGGGTGGTGGTGCTTCTTATTCTCCTTCTTCCTCTCCTTGGTAAGTTACCCTCCCGTGATGCTTGTTTGCTTGCTTGCTGCTTCTTCTTGTTCTCCTCTTTCTTATTCTCTGTTTCTTCCTCTCCTTGGCTTTCCTTTTTCCCTTCTTGTGTGTTTGAAATGAAAGAAGAGGTGAGTCATGAGGAGGTGAGGCATGAAGAGACTAGGTGAGGCATGAAGAGACTGCATGTCGGCTAAACTCAAGCTTCAGAACCACAAAAAACGCAGGAAAGGAAAGGCGCAGTTTGAAAAGAAATGATTTAAATATGGTTTGAATTTTGACGTATGCGTCTATTTTCACGTGTATATGTGCGTCTGTTGTTCAGATAGACGCGAGCATAGACGCGAATGTAGACGCGAGTATAGACGCGTAGGTAGACGCGGATGTAGACACGCATTTGGGATTTATATATCTTTGAATTTCTACACAAAAATAAACAATTCTCAAATACATCTTGACAGATACGTGAGCTCGAAGGAAATTGATTTTTGTGTATTTAAAATTAAGATCTTATGTAAACATATGAATGTCAAATATTTTGATGTTGTCATGAATTAGGTTTAATCATGTCGATGTCGTCATCACCTAGTGCGGTGCAAGCTGGTGAGTCAATGAGCACATCCTCAAGTGAGGATAAAACATTGCGTCTTCATAATCAAGATGCATGGCTATGACGAAAAATTAGATGCATGTGTGATCGTTGTTGAGGGTGTATTTTTCGAGCACGTCGAATTGCAATGTCACACCTCAGCTTGTATGGAGAATGGGACCAAGAAAAATCACCAGTATTCATTATTTTTTTTTACCACTAAGATCGCTAGTCTATGTTACGGGAATTATATATCAACGTACATGAAACTCCCTTTTGTGGTTGAGCAGGATGCGGTGCCACATCCTCAAATGCTCCCTCCCAGGCGTCGAGAGGCTGCAAAACATCGACACGAGGAGGTAGAGTCTTCAAGAAGAGTAGAGACTGACGACCATGATAGTAGCCCTCATGAAATGCCCCATCAAGTCGTAGAGGATGAAATTTTGGACAACATGGTACACCATCTATTTTCACAACCGGTTCAGGGAGAAGATCACATGAGACCATTTAGTTAATGTAAGGGAGGATTAACGTAATATTGGTCGCATGAGACGAGCCTGGCCATGGATTGGACCTAGAGGAAAGATTGAGCTACCCCATGCACCTTGGATATTCTCAAAGAACGAGGAAAAAATAGTGAAGGAACAAATATATAGCTTTCGAACATCCACAGGATGTATGAGATGTCTCAAGGGAGCCTTCATCAAGAAAAAGAAAAGAAGTGTGGAGCAACTATCTGGTTTGAAGTCCCACGATTGGCACAAAATGATTCAAGTAAGGGTATCTCTAACCATGCATATAGTAATTCGTGGCGTAACTATGTGTAAACTTTGGGGTATGATGACTTTTTCCTCTACTGACAATTTGCATCTATGAATATTGTTTACATTCAGTTCGTACTTCCTACTAGCATATCCCATTGTGCCTCCAAAGATGTACGTGATATCATTTACAAGATGGGAGAGCTTGTGAGGTGTGTATACATTGTATTTTTTCATTATATATCTTTGAATTTCTACACAAAAAAAAACAATTCTCAAATACATCTTGACAGATACGTGAGCTTGAAGGAAATTGATCCAAACACATTGTAAGATGCTCGAGTATTATCTATTGAGGTGGTTTGTTTGGTGGAGGAAATTTTTCCTCGATCCATTTTGACTACTCAATTACATTTACACGTACATTTGATTGATGAGATCGCACTTTGTGGGGTAGTTCATGTAAGGTGGATGTTTTTTCTTGAGCGCTTCATGAAAACCTTGAAAGATTTTGTGAGGCAAAAAGCACGGCCTGAGGGAAGCATGGCTGAGGGTTGGTTAGTGCAATCATCCCTTGTTTATATCTCTGAATATCTTGCTGAAGTGGATCCCTCTCAACCACGACTATGGAAAGATTATGAAGACTTGAGGATGACCTCTATAGTTACTCCTCAAGGAAAAGGAATGAGTAAAGTGCTAACAAAAGAAGAACTTCGTAAGTTAAATAGTTTTTGTGTGCTCAATAGTGATGTTATGAGCAAATGGGTGACACTATATAATGAAGCAAGGGCAAGAAGAAAAAGCGAAAGACAAGAATTTCGCACTAGATATAGACGTAATGTATCATTTCCAGATCATCTAAATGCGCTCCCACGTCATATTGACATAGATGGGCTCCCACGTCATATTGACATAGATTGGTTACATGAGGAAATGGAGAGAATGGAAAAAGAGGAGGAAATTAATATATCTGAAGAAGAGTGGGAATATGCACGAGGTTGCTTATCAAAGGTGAGACATACTATCAATTAATTTATTTCTATAAGTTTTATTTTATATAAATAATTGACATGTTTGATCTTTTATCTTTTACTACTAGTGCACATTATTCAATGCACTTTGGTGTGAGGGTAAACATCTTCGAACTCAACGTATAGATGAAAAGAAAAATACCCAAGATTGTTCTTGGCTCGCGATTCAGTTAATGTAAGGGAAGGAACAAATATATAGCTTTCGAACACCCACAGGATGTATGAGATTTGTCAAGGGAGCCTTCATAAAGAAAAAGAAAATAGGTGTGGAGTAACTATCTGGTTTGAAGTCCCACGATTGGCACAAAATGATTCAACTAAGGATATCTCTAACCATGAATATAGTAATTAGTGGTGTAACTATGTGTAAACTTTGGGGTATGATGACTTTTTCCTCTACTAACAATTTGCATCGATGAATATTATTACATTCAGTTCGTACTTCCTACTAGTATATCCCATTGTGCCTCCAAAGATGTACGTGATATCATTTACAAGATGGGAGAGCTTGTGAGGTGTGTATACATTGTATTTTTTCATTATATATCTTTGAATTTCTACAAAAAAATAAACAATTCTCAAATACATCTTGACAGATACGTGAGCTCGAAGGAAATTGATCCAAACACATTGCAAGATGCTCGAGTATTATCTATTGAGGTGGTTTGTTTGGTGGAGGAAATTTTTCATCGATCCAATTTGACTACTCAATTACATTTACTCGTACATTTGATTGATGAGATCGCACTTTGTGGGGCAGTTCATGTAAGGTGGATGTTTTTTCTTGAGCGCTTCATGAAAACCTTGAAAGATTTTGTGAGGCAAAATGCACGGCCTGAGGGAAGCATGGCTGAGGGTTGGTTAGTGCAATCATCCCTTGTTTATATCTCTGAATATCTTGCTCAAGTGGATCCCTCTCAACCAGGACTATGGAAAGATGATGAAGACTTGAGGATGACCTCTATAGTACCTCAAGGAAAAGGAATGAGTAAAGTGCTAACAAAAGAAGAACTTCGTAAGTTAAATAGTTTTTGTGTGCTCAATAGTGATGTTATGAGCAAATGGGTGACACTATATAATAAAGCAAGGGCAAGAAGAAAAAGCGAAAGACAAGAATTTCGCACTAGATATGGACGTAATGTCTCATTTCCAGATCATCTAAATGCGCTCCCACGTCATATTGACATGGATTGGTTACATGAGGAAATGGAGAGAATGGAAAAAGAGGAGGAAATTAATATCTCTGAGCAAGAGTGGGAATATGCACGAGGTTGCTTATCAAAGGTGAGACATACTCTCAATTAATTTGTTTCTATAAGTTTTATTTTATATAAATAATTGACATGTTTGATCTTTTATCTTTTACTACTAGTGCACATTATTCAATGCACTTTGGTGTGAGGGTAAACACCTTCGAACTCAACGTATAGATGAAAAGAGAAATACCCAAGATTGTTCTTGGCTCACGATTCAGTTAATGTAAGGGAGGATTTATGTAACATTAGTCGCATGAGACGAGCCTGGCCACGAATCGGACCCAAAGGAAAGATTGAGCTACCCCATGCACCTTGGATATTGTCAAAGAACGAGGAAAAAATAGTGAAGGAACAAATATATAGCTTTCGAATACCCACAGGATGTATGAGATGTCTCAAGGGAGCCTTTATAAGAAAAAGAAAAGAAGTGTGGAGCAACTATCTGGTTTGAAGTCCCACGATTGGCACAAAATGATTCAAGTAAGGGTATCTCTAACCATAAATATAGTAATTAGTGGCGTAACTATGTGTAAACTTTGGGGTATGATGACTTTTTCCTCTACTGACAATTTGCATCTATGAATATTGTTTACATTCAGTTCGTACTTCCTACTAGCATATCCCATTGTGCCTCCAAAGATGTGCGTGATATCATTTACAAGATGGGAGAGCTTGTGAGGTGTGTATACATTGTATTTTTTCATTATATATATTTGAATTTCTACAAAAAAATAAACAATTCTCAAATACATCTTGACAGATACGTGAGCTCGAAGGAAATTGATCCAAACACATTGCAAGATGCTCGAGTATTATCTATTGAGGTGGTTTATTTGGAGGAAATTTTTCCTCGATCCATTTTGACTACTCAATTACATTTACTCGTACATTTGATTGATGAGATTGCACTTTGTGGGGTAGTTCATGTAAGGTGGATGTTTTTTCGTGAGCGCTTCATGAAAACCTTGAAAGATTTTGTGAGGCAAAAAGCACGGCCTGAGGAAAGCATGGCCGAGGGTTGGTTAGTGCAATCATCCCTTGTTTATATCTCTGAATATCTTGCTGAAGTGGATCCCTCTCAACCACGACTATGGAAAGATTATGAAGACTTGAGAATGACCTCTATAGTTACTCCTCAAGGAAAAGGAATGAGTAAAGTGCTAACAAAAGAAGAACTTCGTAAGTTAAATAGTTTTTGTGTGCTCAATAGTGATGTTATGAGCAAATGGGTGACACTATATAATGAAGCAAGGGCAAGAAGAAAAGGCGAAAGACAAGAATTTCGCACTAGATATGGACGTAATGTCTCATTTCCAGATCATCTAAATGCGCTCCCACGTCATATTGACACGGATTGGTTACATGAGGAAATGGAGAGAATGGAAAAAGAGGAGGAAATTAATATCTCTCAAGAAGAGTGGGAATACGCACGAGGTTGCTTATCAAAGGTGAGACATACTATAAATTAATTTGTTTCTATAAGTTTTATTTTATATAAATAATTGACATGTTTGATCTTTTATCTTTTACTACTAGTGCACATTATTCAATGCACTTTGGTGTGAGGGTAAACATCTTCGAACTCAACGTATAGATGAAAAGAGAAAGACCCAAGATTGTTATTGGCTTGCAATTCAATTAATGTAAGAGAGGATTTATGTAACATTAGTCGCATGAGACGAGTCTGGCCACGAATCGGCCCCAGAGGAAAGATTGAGCTACCCCATGCACCTTGGATATTATCAAAGAACGACGAAAAAATAGTGAAGGAACAAATATATAGCTTTCGAACACCCACAGGATGTATGAGATGTCTCAAGGGAGCCTTCATAAAGAAAAAGAAAAGAGGTGTGGAGCAACTATATGGTTTGAAGTCCTACGATTGGCACAAAATGATTCAAGTAAGGGTATCTCTAACCATGAATATAGTAATTAGTGGCGTAACTATGTGCAAACTTTGGGGTATGATGACTTTTTCCTCTACTGACAATTTGCATCTATGAATATTGTTTACATTCAGTTCGTACTTCCTACTAGCATATCCCATTGTTCCTCCAAAGACGTACATGATATCATTTACAAGATGGGAGGGCTTGAAAGGTGTGTATACATTGTATGTTTTCATTATATATCTTTGAATTTCTACACAAAAATAAACAATTCTCAAATACATCTTGACAAATACATGAGCTCGAAGGAAATTGATCCAAACACATTGCAAGATGCTCGAGTATTATCTATTGAGGTGGTTTATTTCGTGGAGGAATTTTTTCCTCGATCCACTTTAACTACTCAATTACATTTACTCGTACATTTGATTGATGAGATCGCACTTTGTGGGGCAGTTCATGTAAGGTGGATGTTTTTTCTTGAGCGCTTCATGAAAATCTTGAAAGATTTTGTGAGGCAAAAAGCACGGCCTGAGGGAAGCATGGCCGAGGGTTGGTTAGTGCAATCATCCCTTGTTTATATCTCTGAATATCTTGCTGAAGTGGATCCCTCTTAACCACGACTATGGAAAGATGATGAAGACTTGAGGATGACCTCTATAGTACCTCAAGGAAAAGGAATGAGTAAAGTGCTAACAAAAGAAGAACTTCGTAAGTTAAATAGTTTTTGTGTGCTCAATAGTGATGTTATGAGCAAATGGGTGACACTATATAATGAAGCAAGGGCAAGAAGAAAAAGCGAAAGACAAGAATTTCACACTAGATATGGACGTAATGTCTCATTCCCAGATAATCTAAATGCGCTCCTAGGTCATATTGACATAGATTGGTTACATGAGGAAATGGAGAGAATGGAAAAAGAGGAGGAAATTAATATACCTCAAGAAGAGTGGGAATATGCACGAGGTTGCTTATCAAAGGTGAGACATACTATCAATTAATTTGTTTCTATAAGTTTTATTTTATATAAATAATTGACATGTTTGATCTTTTATCTTTTACTACTAGTGCACATTATTCAATGCACTTTGGTGTGAGGGTAAACATCTTCGAACTCAACGTATAGATGAAAAGAGAAATACCCAAGATTGTTCTTGGCTTGCGATTTAGTTAATGTAAGGGAGGATTTACGTAACATTAGTCGCATGAGACAAGCATGGCCACGAATTGGACCCAGAGGAAAGATTGAGCTACCCCATGCACCTTGGATATTGTCAAAGAACGAGGAAAAAATAGTGAAGCAACAAGTATATAGCTTTCGAACACCCACAGGATGTATGAGATGTCTCAAGGGAGCTTTCATAAAGAAAAAGAAAAGAGGTGTGGAGCAACTATCTGGTTTGAAGTCCCACGATTGGCACAAAATGATTCAAGGGTATCTCTAACCATGAATATAGTAATTAGTGGCGTAACTATGTGTAAACTTTGGGGTATGATGACTTTTTCCTCTACTGACAATTTGCATCTATGAATATTGTTTACATTCAGTTCGTACTTCCTACTAGCATATCCCATTGTGCCTCCAAAGATGTACGTGATATCATTTACAAGATGGGAGAGCTTGTGAGGTGTGTATACATTGTATTTTTTCATTATATATCTTTGAATTTATACCAAAAAATAAACAATTCTCAAATACATCTTGACAGATACGTGAGCTCGAAGGAAATTGATCCAAACACATTGCAAGATGCTGAAGTATTATCTATTGAGATGGTTTGTTTGGTGGAGGAAAATTTTCCTCGATCCATTTTGACTACTCAATTACATTTACTCGTACATTTGATTAATGAGATCGCACTTTGTGGGGCAATTCATGTAAGGTGGATGTTTTTTCTTGAGCACTTCATGAAAACCTTGAAAGATTTTGTGAGGCAAAAAGCACGGCCTGAGGGAAGCATGGCCGAGGGTTGGTTAGTGCAATCATCCCTTGTTTATATCTCTGAATATCTTGCTGAAGTGGATCCCTCTTAACCACGACTATGGAAAGATGATGAAGACTTGAGGATGACCTCTATAGTACCTCAAGGAAAAGGAATGAGTAAAGTGCTAACAAAAGAAGAACTTCGTAAGTTAAATAGTTTTTGTGTGCTCAATAGTGATGTTATGAGCAAATGGGTGACACTATATAATGAAGCAAGGGCAAGAAGAAAAAGCGAAAGACAAGAATTTCACACTAGATATGGACGTAATGTCTCATTCCCAGATAATCTAAATGCGCTCCTAGGTCATATTGACATAGATTGGTTACATGAGGAAATGGAGAGAATGGAAAAAGAGGAGGAAATTAATATACCTCAAGAAGAGTGGGAATATGCACGAGGTTGCTTATCAAAGGTGAGACATACTATCAATTAATTTGTTTCTATAAGTTTTATTTTATATAAATAATTGACATGTTTGATCTTTTATCTTTTACTACTAGTGCACATTATTTAATGCACTTTGGTGTGAGGGTAAACATCTTCGAACTCAACGTATAGATGAAAAGAGAAATACCCAAGATTGATCTTGACTCGCGATTCAGTTAATGTAAGGGAGGATTTACGTAACATTGGTCACATGAGACGAGCACCTTGGATATTGTCAAAGAACGAGGAAAAAATAGTGAAGGAACAAATATATAGCTTTCAAACACCCACAGGATGTATTAGATGTCTCAAGGGAGCCTTCATAAAGAAAAAGAAAAGAGGTGTAGAGCAACTATCTGGTTTGAAGTCCCACGATTGGCACAAAATGATTCAAGTAAGGGTATCTCTAACCATGAATATAGTAATTAGTGGCGTAACTATGTGTAAACTTTGGGGTATGATGACTTTTTCTTCTACTGACAATTTTCATCTATGAATATTGTTTACATTCAGTTCGTACTTCCTACTAGCATATCCCATTGTGCCTCCAAAGATGTACGTGATATCATTTACAAGATGGGAGAGCTTGTGAGATGTGTATACATTGTATTTTTTCATTATATATCTTTGAATTTCTTGGAGCCCCAAGAGGAACACTAAGGAAAAGGGAATTCTCTTGCAAGAAAATCTATCTTGTAACATCAACAAGCTTGTTTATTATGTTTCATATGATCACAATGAAGAAAAGAACACCAGGCACAACAAATCTTCATGTAGCATCATGTAGATCTCCCATGGATTTGATAGAATCAACAATATTCTTCAACATCTTTACAAAATCCATCAATAGAATAAAGAAATCAAAGGAATACACCATCTTTGAATGGAAATACATCACATAGTATTCATCTTCATAGTCTTCTCTCTCAATCTCTCGCATACAATCACTCTGTTTTTATAGAATTGGCTATCTGTGACTCTCTCTCTCTCTCTCCATCAATAATACATCATATCCTCACTACAATCTCTCAATATCACTCTCAATAATCCTTCTTAGGTCATGGATACCCCTCCCAAGAGGTATGTCTGATATGAAGCGTCACCAGAGCCACTACAGTGTCCTTTCATAGCTCACTACTATCACTTCACTCTAGTCTTCACTTGAGTCTTCAGCAGCTACTTCTTTCACTTCTTTCAGCTCTTTTGCACTTGTATTCACCTCTTTTCAAGGCTAGAAAACTTTTCCAAGCTACACTCTCATCCATCAGAACACATACAGAAGCATACAAAACAATCATAGAACGGTACCAGAACAGCTACAGTATAGAACAGAACAGAACAGAAACAGAGGCTCTATAGAAGACCTACAGAAGGTTACAGAAGGTCATCAAAACCACATAACTCATACTCAAACCATTCCAAACTCTCAAAAACTATTCAATAAGATTTCACAAGATCTCAATCTTCATCAATCAATACTCTATCCCTCCTTACAGAAGACAATTAGAACAAAACAGAACAAAACAGAAACTATACAGAAGGTATACAGAACCTATCAGAACATCATAGAACCTCATATCTCCAGTAATAAACATCATGAGCTTCCAAAACACAATCAATATCATCCAAAACACTCTCAAACCACTTCCAAACCAATTAATCATCTCATAAAATCAACCATTCAGCTCTCAAAAACAACAAAAATCAGCCAAAAAACAAGTCATTTCAACACTCAACATATCCCCACACTTAATAAGGAAGCGTCCTTGCGACCCAGGAAAAAGGGAATACAAGTTCAGGTAAAAAGCGCAACTTTAATCTGCAATATCTTTTCAAAAAGAATCAATCCACCACGATCCCAACTTATAACCTGCATCTGATATAAAAATACAAAGAAAGGAAAACCCTTTATATATTAACACTTCTTATCAAACTAGAAAATCACAACAAACTTGTAAAGGATATAAGAGTTTTCTTCTTCTTCATCAGCATCAGCTTCAACTCTCCAACCACGACCTCATCACCACAATTCTCCAAAATGTAGCTCGCACACGAAATCCAATCCAATAGGAAACCACCACGTTCTTGTTACATAAACTCACAACACAAACACTACACATATCACAACCATCTGAATGACTCCTCCAAAAAGAGAGATTTTCATTAAAAAGCATCCACTATACATTGGAAAGGTATCAATGAAGATGATCCCTCTTGAAAGATTGATGTTGGCGGAAACGATCCATAGACAAGGATTCATCTACAAAGGTTTTGGGAGGATTTTGAAAAAACTAAAGACAGCACATCCTTTCCAACAAGACCAGGTATCTGCTAGGCAAACAAAGGGCATGAAAATACAATATATCCAGCTGCTGGGAATCAATGCTCACATTGACATTCATGTACAACTTTGGAATAGGGTTGGAATCATTATGAGAGTGCTTATGTATATGCGCCAAGTACCAAGCAAAGTGAGTAGTTAATCGCACTGAAGGATCTGCAAACTGTGAATACTGCTGAGCAAAATGAACATAGTTCTGATAAGCTTAACTGGCAGATGTCCATTCTCTTGGAATTACTAGCCAATTGATCTGAGGTCTTGTAAGGGAATCATTCGAACTCCATCCCCGTCTTCTGGAAATCTGATTATCAAACCCGTCATAGTCACTAACCAACTGAGGTGGTTGAGATATAGAAGTGTTAGGAGAGGGTAGTGGAATAAGGAAAAGTGGATGAAGTGAGGGATAGGCAAAATCATAAAAGGAATAAAAGTTTAAAGAAGGAGTGTCAAAAATTTGGAGGGAATCACTTAAAAAGGGTGTTAACTGATAAATAGGAAATGTGGAGGGTACATGAATGGATGGAGAAGGACAGGGTGGAGAAGGGGAAAATACCCTATCCTCAATAAAGGAACAGTATATAAAAATGGAAATTTGAGGGAAAGATGAAGGTTGGAAAAGAAGGGGTAAAATAGTGGTGGAATTAGATTGACAAAGGCAAAGATATAGATCATATCGGTGAGCCATTTGTTGGTAAGATAGGAGGGTAGGAACAGAAGGTCCTAAGAGAGATCGTCTATGATAGGCATCAAAGAAGGTAGAATCAAACGGATTATGTTTTGAAAGATAGGCTAAGAGATCCACCCTCAGTTGATTAGTACTCTAGGCATAGGTAGGAGCTGTGTTTTGTCTTTGATTTAGGATCACAGAATCAATCATGGTATGCCAGGAATTATCATGACAATCAGCCACTTTGGAGGAGTAACCCTAGAACATGTCAGCTATGCACAACTCCAAATGGTTGACATACAAAACAGCTTGTAGAACCACATCCCCCACATACTATGCCATATCCACCTCATCTAGAATTAACAAGTCTCCTCGTAGATACATGTATGACATCAACATGGTATCTGTCACGACAGAATCCTCAAACACCATCCTTACTACCTCTGTCAGCAACTCAACAGACCAAGCCCCACTCCATCCATCCTCTAGAAGAGGTAAATCTATCGTGGAAAGCTTCATGTAGAAGACCAACTTCTGTAAGTGGTAGTGGACAAAGAAAGAATGGTCTGGTGGAACATAGTCTTGAAACTGCTCAAATGTAGACCATAACAAATCCATTCTGGATTGCAATCTTTCCACTTTATCTTGGAATAGAGGGCACAAGGTAGCCTGTCTCTGAAGAGCAGCCAAGTCCTGCTGTGAGAGAGAAGGGATTACGGGAACATTAGGGCTTGGAGGAACAGAGCGTGACTTTGCCAGTTGATCTTGCAACTGCTTGATTTGGGAGGCTTGGGATTCCACTGTGTCATTAGCAGTCTGTAAATCTGAAAGTTTGTCATCTAAGAGAGTTTGGAACTCCTGGGCTTCTCTGGACATCCTCTCCTTCTTCTCTGAAAGGCTAGTAACCTCTGATTGAGCCTCTAGTAACTGGATCTTCAAAGAAGAGATCTCATCTCTTTGGGAGGCAACCAATTGGGTTTGTTGTTCCATCTGCTTAAACAAATCTGCTAGGGTATCCTTAGCAGAAGCTAACTCAGATGTTGCCTTATGCAACTGGTCCTTAGACTGCATGAGTTCTTCATAAAAGAATGCGTACAGCTGTTGAACACAGGCTGTCACTGACAATTCAATGGAACTCTGAATATCTTTACAGAGGAAAGGAATTGCATCTCCTGAGACTAGACTGTTCAGTGAGGGAACTGATATGCCCAATTATCCTTCGTGATGTGCTCTGAACAAGTTATTACAAGTGAGATACCCAGGGAGATCACTGCTGCCAGAGGTAGCAAGAATGGGCACTGAAGGAAGAACTGAAGGAGCTTTATCTGCTACCCGCTTCAAGCGTTTGCGCTGTATGACCAGGGGAGGTGGGGAATCATCATCCTCTATGTCAATGGGTTCTGACTCATCTGAAGGTGGAGGAGGAGGTACTGGATCTGGTGGAGAAGGTGGAGGCACACTCTTCTGTAAACCTGAATAGGTCAAGAAGGCAGACAAGTATGATCCATATGTGACATTGATAACATTACCCCTGGTGACTTTGACGAAATGTTGATCCATTTTAGTGAGGAGGTAAGTGCTCCAATCAATAGTAACTCCTTTCAACACCATCCTGGAAGCTGTGAAAAGCTCTTTGGACAAGTACTAGGATGGCGTTTTGGTAGGCATAAACCTGTCTTGGAGAAACTGACAGACCATCTTCCATACGGAATCAGTGATCATGGAAAAGGAAACTCCTGAAGAGTTTATCACCTTCTTAACATCCAGCATTTTCCTTGTTTGCTTTTGCAACAGCTTCAGAATCTCTTCATTAGAGAAAAGCTGACGAGTAGTAACAAAGGGTTCACCTTTGAAGGGAAGAGACAGAGCCTTTCCTAAGCCTCGAGGTGTCAAAGTCATAGAAATTCCCTGGACTAGTCATGTCTTCTTATTGTAGGAGGCCAGAAACTCATCACATAACGACGGATCCTCGGGAAGCAATGGAAAGGAGGTAGCCACAAAAGCAGCGAGTCCTGCCTTTGCGAGAGGCTCAAAAGTGAGTAGGGAAGAGTAATCCCTACTAACTAGTGGGATGTACTGGATAGGGGGAGGAGCATGAGAAGGCGCCATTCAGATGGTTACACACACACCACAAACACAGACAATCAAGGAGAATGCCTGCAAAGCAATAGACAAAAAACCAAGGATAAGAGAACAACCAAAATAATAAAACGTGACTCGACCAACTAACCCCAAGCAAACCACATCCTAGAAAAAATTCGACATGACCTCTAGACATATGCGACCGAAAGCTTCATGCTATGCATCAGACAAACACCCAGAACCCCGTATCAGGCAATAAAAGAAAAAACTACACACTGGGCCCTTAACTGTAACAAAGACAGGAAACCAAAACATCACCACATCCGACACAGATCAAGACTACATCGTTGATAAACCAGTGTTTGACTATGGAAATAACTCCAATGACTGCGCATACCCATCCCACGAAACGGTTCGTTAAAAATGGGAATTAAGTGTAGTGAGGGGGAATTAATTTAATGAAAGTTTTATTTTAATAAATTATTAAGAAATGGGCGAATTTTTATTAAGTGATAAACCTTAGCAAGAAAACGGCAATTCTTTCTTATAAATTTAATTACCAATTATTAGGTGAAAACGGTGCTTTAATTCGAATCCGGGACTTCGATACCCAGACTGGGTCTCTAAATGCAAGTTCATTGATTACAAATTAAGGTAATGTGGAGCGCTTTTTTGCCAGCGCGTGCTCTTGTGACGGCTGATTTATTTTAATTAAAAATATTAAAGTGCCTCTTTAGCATGTAGCGCGTGCTAAGTGAACGACGGGTTTATTTTAATTTTAAAAAAATTGTGTGTTTAGTGCAAATGCGCGTGGAAACTGTGGGTGAATAAATAGGTCATTTTAACAATTAATTTGTGATGAAGGGGGAAATGAAAATAAATAAAGCACATAAAATAAATACCTAGAAGGGGTGTGTATGTAATGGCCTAAATGTGCACGAAAGAGTCCCCCAAAAGGAATGAATCCAATAAAAGAAAAGTAAAGACCACTGAACTGAACAACAAAGACAATACCTTAGTGGGTTTTGTTGTTTTTTATTTTATTTTATTTTGTTATGTTATATTTTTTTTCGTAGGTTAGGTGTGTTTGTTTTGTGTATATTGTTTGACTTGATTAATTTGTTTTGGCATTTTTATTTTTCTTGTTTTTGTTATATGTGTTTTGTTTTTTGAATTATTTTTGTTTGAAATAAATAATAAAATCAAGATATATAACACATGTATATGTTATAAAGTGTAATAATGAATTTTCAGCCATTTAGCAAGTGTCCACAATTGATATTAATGCAGCCATGATTTTGAGCTTAGTTTTTTAGGAGTTAAAATGAATTTTTATGAAATGTAGTATTAAAATTAGGGTTTTGGTGCTTCAAATAATATATTTACCTTTTATGGAAATATTTTTATAAGTGAAAGAGTAGGGAAAAAAGGGATAGGGGGTTTGTGGAATTTTTTGAGATTTTTGTTGAATTTATTTCTCGATTTTTACTAATTTTTAATGAATTTTATCCAATTTTCATGTAATTTTGAATGAATTTTCAGATTTTTTTTGGAAATTTATTTGTTTTAATTTTCACCTGACAAATATTCCAAATAATTGCAAAAATATGGAAAAAATTTTAGATTTTTTTTTGATTTTAAATGAATTTTTGGAATTAACTAAATCAATTAAATGATGTAAATCAGGTTAGTTGGTCAAGTGAGGTCAATTAAGTGAGGTTAATCTAGGTAGGTCAGTTAAGTCAGGATAAGTCAAGTCAGGTCTGGTTAGGTTAGTCAGGGTTGATTAGGGTAGTCTGAGTTAGTCTAATCTAGTTAGGTCAATGAGGTTAGTCTAGGTTGGTTTGTCAAGTCAGAGTAGTTAGTTAAGACCTAACTAGATGTGGTTAGACTACCTAACTAGGGTTAGGGAGGGGGTAGTCAACTAACCATGGTTCAGTTAGTGGGGTGGAAACTGACTAGGGGTTAAGTTAGTATGGTTAACTAACTGGGGTAAGGTTAGGGGTCAACTAACCCTAGGGAGGTTAGTGCGGGTACTAACCTAGTGAGGTTAGTGGGGTACAAACCCTAGTTAGGTTAGTGAGTAGGAAACTAACCCTAGTTAGGTTAGTGGAGGTACTAATGCTAGTTAGGTTAGTGGGGAGTCAACTAGGGTTAGTAAATGACTAACTAAGGTTAGTGGGGCTAACTACAGTAAGTTAGCTATTAACTAAGATTAGTCGAGTTAGTAACCAGTGTTAGGTTAGTGGTTAACTAGGGTGAGATACTAACCAGAGGGTGGTTAGGTGGTTGAGGAGGAGGAGGAGGAGGGAGAGGTGGCCGCGTCAGGTGGAGGTGGAGGAGAAGGAGGAAGAGGTGGTGGCGGCGGGGGCGGAATGGCGGCGGCGAGGGCGTAGGAGGAGGTGCCAAACGAGACGGCGGAGTGGCGGGCGGACCGGTGGCACAGGAGGAGAGGAGTGGTGAGGGGGAGGGCGCAGGAGGAGGCGCCGACGATGGAGGCGGAGCGTAGAGGGAGGAGGTGCTGACGATGGAGGCGGAGCGGCCGCCGCTGGAAGAGGCGAGGAGGGAGGTCACGGGCATGAGAAGGTGGAGAGCGCCGCTAGGGGGCGAAGGCGGCCGTTGGAGGAGGCAGAGGAGGGAAGGAAGGAGGAGGGGTGCCGAGCGGGGAGGGCGTCAACAGGGAGGGAGGAGAAGGAGGGAGACAGAGAGGTGAAGGGAGGAGAGAGAGAAGAGAAGGAGGGAAAGAGGGGGAAAGGAGGAGATGGGGTAGGGAAAGGGACGGTTGAAGGAGGGAGGGTGGAAAGGAGGGGACAAGGTGGTGGGAGATGGTGGGGGAGGGTTGGGAGAGAGAAAGAGGGGTTGGAGAGAGAAAGAAGAAGAAGAAGAAGAAGAAGAAGAAGAAGAAGAAGAAGAGAGAGATAGAGGGGGGATTGGTTACGACGTGGGGAAGTTCCCGTTGGGTGTTTAAAAAAATAAATAACATTAATTCATTAATGAATTAATTAATGGAGAAAGAAAAGAGAGGGAAAGGTGAGACGCCCCTGTCCCAAGCGCATGCGCGGGGCGGGGGTAAAAAAATTTGCGGTGACGGGAGGGAAAGGGTGCCCGGATGCGGGGACGGAGCATGCGGACACGACCGAGGCGCGTTAAAACGCGTAAAATTGAAAAAGGGCGCGTTCACGCGCAGGACAGGGCGCGTAAAAACTCATAAAAATAAATAAAAATTAATAACTCCCAATCCGGACGTCAAAACGAAAGGGCCTACGTTCACGCGCAGGGGGAAGACAAGGAAAATATGCGACGGAGGTTTCGGGAGGGGTAAAGGGTGGTCACATGCAAAAAACACAAAAAACGGACAAAAAAACACAATCAAAAATTAATATCGGAAGATCCGTGCATCGGAACGAGGTGCAGGAAAAAGGAAAACTGTGCAGAAAGACGTGCCTGACAATCCTGTCACATCAAAACATAGTTCCGACTGAGATAAGATGCGTTCACGTGGGAAAAACCCAAAAAAACAGACCCGAAAATTGGATCGAAAATTAATATTGGCCGAACCGTTCACCGGAATGACATGTAGTAAGAAGGAAAAATGTCCGCAAGAAGGGGTGGCACAGGGTTGTCATGTTAAACCGTAGTTCTAGTGGAAGTAGGAGGGGTTCACATGCAAAAAACACCAAAAATACACCCGAAAACTCATTTAAAAATTAATAATAATTAATCCAGAAGGCGAAAGAGGGTGGAGGAAAAAGGAAAAAGGTAGGGGAAGACACAGAGGACATGGTTGTCAAATCAAATGGGAATTCCGATGCAAACAGGGCAGGTTCACATGGAAAAATGTCAAAAAGACGCACGAAAAAGTCTTATAAAACCGCAAAATTAATATTGGACAAAGCGTGTATCAGAATGACTCGGAGTAAAAAGAAAAAATGTCAGGGGAAAAGTGGTTGTCAGGGCTATGATCTCAGATCATGGTTCCAAAGAAAGAAAAGCGCGTTCACATGGCAAACCGGGTAATTTACGCAAAATGCTTCAAAAATTAATAACTCAAAAACCGTGCACTGGAATAGGGGTAGGTAAAAAGGAAAAATGGTCAATTCAGAAGGATGAACATGGCTATAAGGTTGGATTTGGACTTCGATGAACGTAGGGTGCATTCACATGGCAGGACCACAAAATCAAGAAATGAAGGAAAACTGCAAGGGAACAGTCCCAAGGGTGGGTGGAAAATGAACAAGTAGGTGGGAAGGGACCCCATTAGGGTAACGACAAGTCATGGCATAGATGCATTAGCAGGTGGAGGCATATGCAGAAGGGTAGGCAATATAGACGCGCAGGGACGCGTCCCCACACTTAAGACCTTAACGGTGTCGTATTGCTGCGCATTCGAGGTGTGAAAACCACCCAAAAGTTGTGTGTGTGATTTGATACTTTGTACATACTTATTCGTTATGTTTGCTCTTTTATTTTATGTGGGTAATATACTGAAGAGGGGTTTAAAGCAAGAGGAAGAAATAAGTCGTGATGAGTTGACATACATGATTGCCCTTCAAGCCTGTGGTGCACTTACAGATGCAGAAGCTATTGTTTGGAAGGAACAATTGCCTCTACTTGGGTTTCTGGAAATTGGTCAGACATTGTGTCATGATGCTTGTATGAGGGGTTATACTTCAGATGTCTTTGTTGCTAGTGGCCTTGTGAGTATGTATGGAGCACATGGGACCATACAAGAAGCAGAGAGTATGTTTATTGGCTTACCGTTTCGAAATGTCGTATCATGGAGTGCAATGGCTATCTCTTTGGCTTATCTTTATGGACACCATCCCAAATTGAATGATGGAAATGCATTTCGTGTGTTGGCTGTTGCTTCTTTTCTTGATTTGCAGGACTTGTGCGCCATTTGTACTGAGTTCATCATTTCTGAAATAGGGACAAATAATTTTCTATCATCTTAGGCTTTTGTTGAAAGCCAAGATTATGGGATCTATGGAGAATGTGTCAGGAAGGCTTGTTGGGTGAAATTTCTTGCAAATACTTTGTATATTCTGGCTTTGAAGGCTATTATGTACAATCCAGAGCAGAATTTTGGTCTTAAGAGAAACCCTGCATTTGACGGGACTCAAGGTGTTCAAATTTGTTGGAAGAGAGACGAAGCAGCATTACTCAGTTTCAAAAATTACCGGGCTTGTTTTCTGTTAATATGACAATAGATGAGATTCGAAGTTTGAAGGCTATTTTTGGGGGGAAAAGTGTTTTCAGAGGAACACAGGAAAATTCGGCAAGAAGGAGCTTTTTTGGGGAGATACCAATTATTTTTGGAAGGAGATTTGTATTTTGGGATGGCGGGGGAAGTTTTTTCTGATTGTCGTGAGCTGACGAAAAGAAAGGAAAAAGCTTGAAGAAGATTACAGAAGCTGGAGTTAGTGGCAATCGATGATTCAAGGGGACGCACTCAGGCTGTTGCGAGTGGTGCAGGCAATCGATGATTCAAGAGGACGCACTTAGGCTGTTGCGAATGGTGCAGGCAATCTCCTCACTGCGCATGAGAAACATACGATGGGTGAAAGGGAGAAGGAGAGCTATGAAGGAAGATTGTTCGACATATCAAATGTAGAAGGACCAAAATAGAATTATGGTTTGTAGATGATTGGATCGAGAATGCTTACCAGGATGGTACCCGCAAGTAGCAATAGATTCCTTTCCATCCTTTGCGATGCTCTCTGTGGTGATAGAGGAGTCTCAAAGTAGGTCGTTCAAAAACCTTAGATGCAGAGGTGTAGGCCAAAATCGAGGACAATGATGCAGACGATAAATGGAACAACAGGGCCGACTCATTGCAAAAGGGCAGCGCTGTCCAGTCTGATTGAAACCGTTGCATTTCCACAGATTGAAACCTGTCATGTTTCCACAGATTGATACCCATCATGTTTCTACAAATTGATACCGTCTTGTGAAAGCTAGACTGATACCCTTCTTGTAAAACCCATAATCACCGAGGAGGACAGAAGTGATCATTAGCAAGCAAAACTCGCAGCCTGCTCTGCAGGTTCAGAGTTGGGAAGATTGCCTGCATCAGAGTTGGAGACTGGGGAATTCAGCAGCTCCAATGTTTTGGTGTATTGACTTCTCCATACTCGTAACCACACTTGCTAAATTCATGGAAGTGAAACCTATCCAAACTGTCAAGAAGCACAGAGGATTCACTTGCTTGATCTTCTATCTTGAAATTTATCAAGGACTTCTGAAGTCGCGACATTGCTTTCGAAACCCTTCGACATCTTTGGTGAACCCGACGTGAAAGCATCGCAGAAATTTCAGGATGGGAGATACTTCAGCCTCTATTTCAGCCTCTTCTACGATTCCAGCTACGTCCTCTACTTCAGCTCCATCAATGACTGCTGCGTCAAGTACTTCAACAGAGGATCTAAAGCAGATTTTGCAAAATATGTCCATGTATATGCAGCTCCAAAATCAGCAGACACAATTGTATATGCAGCAGTAGCAACAATTACATCAACAACAGTTGTCTCAGCAAAGGCAACTCTATTCAGAGCAGGAGAATGTAAACAGCGCGACTAAAGCGATTGAAGAAGTTGAGAATGAGAAGAAGCTATTTGATGGTCGTAATGTTTCAACATATTTGAAGACATATGAGATCAAGATGGGGTTTTTTGGAGTTCCAGTTGGACTTATGAGTAAGTACTTCCTTCGTCTTGTCACACCCGCTTTGAGGGCAAAAGTGACTGATCTTTTTATTCAAAATACACATTGGCAAGATTTTAAGACCGAGAGTGGGTCTACATGCCAAACAAAGGTCTAGCTGCTTCAGAGTTGATTCGAGAATTTGAAGAGAGGTATAGTCAGCTTGATGCCATTGAACAAAGAGCATTGGATGTTGAAAAAGTTGAGCTTTTCTTGCAAGCTGCAGATCCTGCTCTTCAGGAAGAGTTGGGTGAGCTTCTTGAGGATTGCACGAAGCCTATGGGACTTAAAACGGATTGGCAGGATGCCTAGGATGCAGTCTCAACTTTGACCAAGAGGAGGATATGGAAGACTCGCCTACAGAATGGTTCCATGACACCGACACCATCATCTGCTCCTATGCCTGTTTCTATCCCTGTTATTTCTTCTCCTCCTCAGCCCAGTTTCTTGGCCTATGCCAGTGCCTACTGTTTCCACTCCACCTATTCCTCCTGTTCCACGACCGATGCCTACACCTTCTGCTCCAAAACCATCCGCTCCATCGGTGCCTACCTCTCTTGATGAAATAATCAAAGGCATAACAGATTTGACACTGGAGTCAGTTAAAGCGGAGTTGGTGGGAAAATTGAAGGAGCAGTTTTCTTCGATTGCGCCTACTACTTCTTCTAGTGCTCCTACTACACCTAGGAGTGCTCCTACTGCACCTAGGAGAGATCGGAGATGTATTTGGTGCGATAGTACGGACCATCAGCATTGCAGGGATTGTGAATCTTTTCAGGATGCAAGGAGGAAGAATTTGGTATATTGGGGACAAGATGGTAAGATTTGGTTGACTAAGACAGGAGCTCCACTTGCTACCAACTTTGGTAAAGGTGGAATGAAGAAGTTAGTGGATGACATGGCTGCGCGTACTTCTTATGTGACAGCTAGAGGTGATGCTTCTGCATATGGAGTCCAGATTGAGAAGGGATCAGAGACTCAGTCAGCACTATGGACTTATGCTATGGAGACTGCAAACAAGCGAAAAATTCAGCAAACTGTTTTGACTAGTGCAAGCTCTAGCATCAGATCAGAGACAGGTTGGGATTCGCCTGTTGACAGGTACTCTATTTATGCTTATTTGGCTAAGTCTCAGGGAGCAGATGTACTTGTTGAGGAGAAGCGTAAGAGGGATGAAGAAAATCCAAGTGCAGCTAAAAAGACTAGAGGGGGTGAGTTTGTTACTCCACCTACTGCAGGACCGTCTTTGAGACTAGGGCTAGAACGACAGATGGAAGATGCTCAAAAGAGAGAAAAGAGGCAAGAGCCTAGAGAGAGAAAACAGCCAGGGTTTAGATTGATGTCCGATATTGAGACATCTACAGACATGAAGAAAATCTTTAATGACAAGATACTTGGCAGTGAGGTGACTTTCACTATTTCTGAGGTTTTGGGCATCTCGAAAAGAGAGTTTCAGGATCAGTTTTAGGAGGTCCTGAAGAGGAAAAGACATGCATTGCCTACCATTGATACACAGGGAGTTTTGATTGGGGAGTTGGATGAGGATGAGGATGAGGTTATGGTTGAGAATGCTTCTGTTTTTCCGCAGGCTATCAGCAAATAGAGAGGGCTGCTAAACAGCCAATTTTGAGGAATCTGGAGCATATTGGTCATAAATTTTCAGCAGAGACTCTTGCTGAATTGAAAATTGGAAATGGTGATTTCTTGCTACCCATAGAGAAGCAATGCTTTCAGGAGATGCTTGAGCGACATGGAAGGGGATTTGCTTTTTTCCCGCATGAGATTGGATGTGTGAATCCTGATATTGTTGCTCCTATGGTGATTTTTACTATTCCTCATATTCCATGGAATCTCCGACCTATTCCAGTGCCTAAAGCACACCTGCCAAAGCTGATTGATTTATTGAATGAGAAAATCAGGATGGGAATTCTTGAGCCTTCATCTACACCATACTCAAACAGGTGGTTTACAGTTCCAAAGAAGAATGGTACTCTCCGATTTATTCAGGACATGCAGCCAGTGAACAGAGTTACTATTAGGAATGTTAGTATAGGTCCAGTTGTGGATGAGTTTGCAGAAGCATTTGCTGGACGTGCCATCTATTCTTTAGGTGATTTGTATTTGGGATATGATTAGTTTCAGCTGGCTTTGGAAAGCAGGGACATAACCACCATGAGAACTCCTATTGGGCTTGTCAGGATGTATACCTTGCCTCAAGGTGCCACTAATTCTGTTGCGCAGATGATGAATACCATGCATAAGGTCCTTTGAGATTACATACCTCAGCTTACTATGCCTTTCTTGGATGATGTGCCCATTAAGGGGTGTGTAGAATAAGAGAAAAATGAGAGTCTAAATGAGTAGGGATACAGATACTTTGTGGTTGATCATATTTCAGCATGTGAGAAGATTTTGGCCAGGTTAGAAGAAGTGAACTTGACACTTTCAGGGCAAAAATCTGTTTTTGGAGTGAATGAGGTTGTCATTGTTGGACATATGTGTGGATATTATGGCAGGAAACCTTCACCTGATAAGGTGAATGCTATAGGCAAGATTGCGGAGTATTGTTCTACCACTTCAGAGGTACGGAGATTCATTGGAGCTTGTGTGTTTTATATGATTTGGATACCTCATTTTGCACACATAGCAGATTGTTTATATCAGCTGCTTCGAAAGAGGCAGAAATTCTATTGGGATGAGAGCCACACTAGAGCCATGGGGAAATTGAAGAAGTTATTGCAGAATGCTCCTACTCTCAGGAAAGCGGATTATAATTGTGGAAAGCCTATTGTATTGACAGTTGACACTAGTCCAATTGGCATAGGTTGGGCTATGGGTCAAGATGATACAGATGGAAATAGGTATGCTATTCGGTTTGGGATGAAAGTCTTAAATGAGAGACAGAGGAGATATCCGCAAATCAAGAGGGAGTTACTGGGGATTGTTACGGCTCTCAAATGTGACAAGGAGTACTTTATTGGAGCTTCAGTTGTGGTAGAGACAGATTGCTTACCATTGATTGGTATGATTACGAGTTGCTCTACTCCGGATATAGCTATGCTGAGATGGATTGCATACATCAAGTCATTAAATCCGGAATTTAAACACATAGCAGGGAAGGATAATCCAGTGGCAGATATGCTGTCTAGAGCCAGATATGATGATGAGGAAACTCTGCTTGCAGAAGAGGATGATGCAGAAATTTCAGCCACTATGGTTGATCATGTTTGTCATGTCTATGATATTGTGGCTTTCATAGAAGAGCTCTATGTTGGAGATTGGTTGCAGATTGGCAGGTACCTTAGTACACGAAGCAAAAGAGATGAATGGACAGATGAAGAGTTCAAGAAGATCAAAAGGAAAGCCTATGGTTATTTTCTCAAGGACGGATTTCTTTGGAAGCATTCGAAGAAAAGAGGCGGATTACCTTTGCGGGTTGTCTGCGATAGAGAGACACAGTTACAGGTGATGAGGGAATTTCATGAGAGTCCTTAGGCCGGTCATAGAGGAGTGTGGGCTACTTATGAGAAAATCAAGGAGAAATATTGGTGGAAAGGCATATATAGAGATGTTTCTCACTTTGTTGAGACTTGCAGAGACTGCTAGATGTATTCGGTAGTGCGTCATCGAGATGAGCTTCATCCGACCTATCCGCTATGCATTCATTATAAGTGGGTAGTTGATTTGGTTACTATACCTATGGGTCTATGGTAGATGAGGTATATTTTTTTGGCTAGAGAGGATCTTACCAATCATGTTGAGGGCAGATCTTTGAGAACGAAGACCACTAGTGCAGTGTGTAAGTTCTTATTGGAGGAAATTTTTTGTAGGTATGGTTGTGTGGGTAAGATCACTGCGGATCGTGGTGAATTGGATGCAGATGAAGCTAGGGAGTTTTTCTCTCAGCTAGGAATTAAGTTGGCTCTAACTACAACATATAATCCAGAGGGAAATGGGAAGAGTGAAAGAGGGCATCCGCTGATAGTGAAAGCATTAGCCAAAGCATGCAGAGGACGGATTGGAGAATGGCCGAGACTTCTACCATTTGCTTTGTGGGCTGATCGTACGACTCACAATGTTACCACAGGATAGATGCCTGCAGAGTTGATGTATGGTCAGAAACCTGTTATGCCGATTGAGACTTGTGCTTTGACTTGGTCAGTTTTACCTTGGCAGGAGGATTTGATGAGAGAGGAGTTCTTAGCTCTTCGAATTCGGCAGTTGGAGAGAAGACTAGAGGATATTCAGCAAGCTATTGACAGGTTGAAGGTTGCTAGACTAAGAAATAAGGACAGGTTTGATAGTAGACATCGCTTACGGCCTAGAGCAATAGGAGAGGGAGATTGGGTATTGGTCTTTGATAGCAGCCTTGAAAATCAGCATATTGCACTTCGAAAGATGGTGAAAAGATGGTTTGGGCCGTACATAGTCAGACATGTATTTGATAATGCAACATATGAATTGACAGAATTGGATGGGACAGTGCTTAGAGTGCCTATTGCTGGAAAAAGAATCAAGATTTTCAAGAAAAGAGATGATGAAGATTATGCATTGGAAGAATTTGCAAGAGAAGAGCAACGAGAAGAAACTCCAATGGAAGAGACAGATGATATGACTAATAATCTTGTTGATGTACCGGAAATGCAGAATGAAGAGATTGATCTATTTGTGGATCTTGATGATAACGATCATGGGTAGTTGGCCCATCTGGAGGATGCGTAGGATTAGAGGGGGTGGATGTCATATTGCTGCGCATTCGAGGTGTGAAAACCACCCAAAAGTTGTGTGTGTGATTTGATACTTTGTACATACTTAGTCGTTTTGTTTGCTCTTTTACTTTATGTGGGTAATATAGTGAAGAGGGGTTTGAAGCAAGAGGAAGAAATAAGTCGTGATGAGTTGACATACATGATTGCCCTTCAAGCCTGTGGTGCACTTACAGATGCAGAAGCTATTGTTTGGAAGGAACAATTGCCTCTACTTGGGTTTCTAGAAATTGGTCAGACATTACATCATGATGCTTGTATGAGGGGTTATACTTCAGATGTCTTTGTTGGTAGTGGCCTTGTGAGTATGTATGGAGCACATGGGACCATACAAGAAGCAGAGAGTATGTTTATTGGCTTACCGTTTCGAAATGTGGTATCATGGAGTGCAATGGCTATCTCTTTGGCTTACCTTTATGGACACCATCCCAAGTTGAATGATGGAAATGCATTTCGCGTGTTGGCTGTTGCTTCTTTTCTTGATTTGCAGGACTTGTGCGCCATTTGTACTGAGTTCATCATTTCTGAAATAGGGGCAAATAATTTTCTGTCATCTTAGGCTTTTGTTGAAAGCCAAGATTATGGGATCTATGGAGAACGTGTCAGGAAGGCTTGTTGGGTGAAATTTCTTGCAAATACTTTGTATATTCTGGCTTTGAAGGCTATTATGTACAGTCCAGAGCAGAATTTTGGTCTTAAGAGAAACCCTGCATTTGACCCGGACTCAAGGTGTTCAAATTTGTTGGAAGAGAGACGAAGCAGCATTACTCAGTTTCAAAAATTACTGGGCTTGTTTTCTGTTAATATGACAATAGATGAGATTCGAAGTTTGAAGGCTATTTTTGGGGGGAAAAGTGTTTTCAGAGGAACGTAGGAAAATTCGGCAAGAAGGGGCTTTTCTGGGGAGATACCAATTATTTTTGGAAGGAGATTCGTATTTTGGGATGGCGGGGGAAGTTTTTTCTGATTGTCGTGAGCTGACAAAAAAAAAGGAAAAATCTTGAAGAAGATTACAGAAACTGGAATTAGTGGCAATCGATGATTCAAGAGGACACACTCAAGCTGTTGCGAGTGGTGTAGGCAATCGATGATTCAAGAGGACGCACTTAGGCTGTTGCGAATGGTGCAGGCAATCTTCTCACTGCGCATGAGAAACATACGACGGGTGAAAGGGAGAAGGAGAGCTATGAAGGAAGATTGTTCGACATATCAAATGCAGAAGGACAAAAATAGAATTATGGTTTGTAGATGATTGGATCAAGAATGCTTACCAGGATGGTACCCGTAAGTAGCAACAAATTCCTTTCCATCCTTTGCGATGCTCTCTGTGGTGATAGAGGAGTCTCAAAGTAGGTCATTCAAAAACCTTAGATGCAGAGGTGTAGGCCAAAATCGAGGACAATGATGCAGACGATAAATTGAACAATAGGGCCGACTCATTGCAAAAGGGCAGCGCTGTCCAGTCTGATTGAAACCGTTGCATTTCCACAGATTGAAACCTGTCATGTTTCCACAGATTGATACCCATCATGTTTCTACAAATTGATACTGTCTTGCGAAAGCTAGAGTGATACCCTTCTTGTAAAACCCATAATCACCGAGGAGGACAGAAGTGATCATTAGCAAGCAAAACTCACAGCCTGCTCTGCAGGTTCAGAGTTGGGAAGATTGCTTGCATCAGAGTTGGATTTTGGGGAATTCAGCAGCTGCGATGTTTTGGTGCATTGACTTCTCCATACTCGTAACCACACTTGCTAAATTCATGGAAGTGAAACCTATCCAAACAGTCAAGAAGCACAGAGGATTCACTTGCTTGATCTTCTATCCTGAAATTTATCAAGGAC
This sequence comes from Lygodium microphyllum, assembly GCF_053477565.2. Lineage (NCBI taxonomy): Eukaryota > Viridiplantae > Streptophyta > Polypodiopsida > Schizaeales > Lygodiaceae > Lygodium > Lygodium microphyllum. Next base: position 129,523,608 of record NC_141159.1, read on the forward strand.
TTCTGAAGTCACGACATTGCTTTCGAAACCCTTCGACAACGGGTAGGGTGAACCGAGCAATAGGCACCTAGGACCACGCCACAGGCCATCCACTAATGTCCCCACACTTAAAATATGAACGTCACTGAGAAACATAAGTTGTAGGGTTAGAAAAACTTGGCCCATTTTGTTGAGGATCACGGTTGATTGTCAACAGCGCGTTCGGTGTTGTTGTCGGCTACTGGAGGTACCAAGGCATCTTTACAGCACACGTCCTTCATGGCAGGGACCACGCGGCAGCTCCGAGGGAGGTAGCTGATTGAAGGAATCACAGGAAATTCGTCGATGATGAAGGATACTACACTCAACTCACAGGCACTCAAATGAAATGAAAGAACTGTCACTCACCCCAGGACTAATATCACTCAAGGAATAAGGATTGAAACCCCTATCTCATACCCGGTTTAAGAATCGAGTGGGGGATGGTGCAGAAGGAGTATACCAGGGTGCACAGTTGATGGTGCAGTAGTGCGTCCAACCCATCTGGCATAAGTGCAAGGAGGAAGGCAAGGGAGCCTTAGAGTGCAGTGTACAGAACAGGGTGATGTGTCTTGTGATGATGGCAAAGACCCATCCTGTGGGTGCATAGGGAAACGGGAACATACCTAACTCCAAATGTCGTAATGTCCCTCAATCTCACCTCTCGGTAATTGATTGAAGAAACTCCAGTCACACTCAGCCCACCCTCTGTCTCATGCGCTGTTGATAGATACAGGAGGGCAGCCATATCCTGAAACCCATTGATGTAATCCTCACGATCACTTGTGCAAAGGTTGTCTGCCTTGTGCGCATTGGATGGTGCAACTGTGCATCCCGCCCTGTGCTGGCATACGGTGCGAGAAGGAAGGCCAGGGAGCCTTATGGTGTAGTGTACAGAAACAAATTGTGCTTTGTGCATTGAGAGGCCCATCCCGTGCGTGCAACACTTCATTCACACTACTCACCTCTCATTTGATTTGAAGGGAAAAGACTGGTCACTCGGCCCATCCTCTGTCTCACTCGTTGTTGATAGTTACAAAGGGCAACCATACTCACTTCCCCATTTGGTTAGGATGAAAGCTCACATCACTCGATTGTTTGTCGATAAAGGTTGCGTCGTTAATTGTTGAAGAGGCGTACCCAGGGAGGTAGCTATCAAATCGAACGTTGTGTTGGATAGGAACATGTCGTCTGCTAGAGGTCATTTAGACACTTTGCAGAGAGACCCAGGACACAGCGTACCAAGGGAGGCAGCTTCGGAATTGGATCCTGGAAATTTCAAGTAATGAATCCACTGTTGCCACCTTTTCCAAAGCTAGCTTCTCGCCCAAGGGTGTTTGCCACCTTTTCTTGGAACGAGGCCAGCTAATAGATTTATTTTTCTTATCTTGTTTTTTTTTCTGTTGTTTTTTTCTTCTTTTTTTATTTGTTGTTTGTTTTTCCCTATTCCCGAGGGTGTTTCCACCTTTTCTTGAAGAATAGGTCGGCATGATAGGGACCTAAGTCCTTTTCTCCCATGACCGATATGTATATTTTTTTTCTTTTTTTTTTCTCTTCGAATTAAACAAGGGAATGGTAGAAAGACCATTTGTCAGAACCCACCTCGGCACTGTCGCTGGTGGAAAATAGAGGATAAGAGATCAAGGCTAGAAGGGGGGTTTGAGGGGACAGAGGGTTGTGTCCACTTCATCAGGAGTGGCTAAAGAACGGCTATCAGAAGTAGCATCATAAGAAGTACAGTGCCACGCCAACGGGTGAAATGATCAACTGACCATGATTGTCAGGATCCCCAAGGAGGAAAGTACTTCTTTAGGCGATATCCATTGATCATAAAGGGATCATCAGAGGCATCAACGGTCTGCACTTAGACAGAGCCATTAGGGTTGACGGCAAGTACCTTATATGGGCCCATCCACCGTTGTTGGAGCTTGCCAGGAAACTTGCCAAATCGTGAATCATAGGCTAGGACCAAATCACCTTCTTTGAACTCCTTGTGCTTGATGAAGCTGTCATGGTAAGCCTTGCGTCGAGCTTGCGTTGCTTCCATGCACTATAGAGCCATCCTGCGAGTTTCGTCCAAACATTCCAGGTGCAGGAGATGGCGTTGCAGTGAATCATTGTCCCCCAAACGCTCTTTGATAGCCACTCTCAAAGAGGGTAATTCCAGTTTAACAGGGAAAACAACTTCTGTACCATACACCAGTTGGAAGGGTGTCTGTCCTGTTGCTGCCTTATGGGAGGTTCTGTACGCCCAGAGGGCCTCTGTAAGTCGATCATCCCAATCACGACGATGTGCGGCAATTGTTCTTGTCAGAATCAAACAGAGGATGCAATTCGTGACTTCGACTTGGCCGTTGGCTCTGGGGTAGTAAGGAGTGGACTTGCGATGGCGGATCTTATACAACTCTGTCAACTCTTCCATGACTTTATTAATGAAATGAGTGCCTCTATCACTTACCAGCTCTAAGGGACTGCCAAAACGGGTGATGATATTCTCGTACATGAATAGGGCCACCACGTTGTTACCATCGTCCCGCTTTAGGGCTTTAGCTTCACACCATTTTGTAACATAATCTGTACATACGAGGATGTATCGGTTTAGTTTCCTTCTGGTGGGAGGGTCGATTGGACCTACGAAGTCGATGCCCCACTTCTCAAATGGCTTTAAGGGGAGAATAGGTTGCAGTGGCATGGCACTTGTCTTCGTGGGTTTCCCCATTCTCTAACAAGCATCATATCTTTTATAGTAATCATAGGTATCCTTATGAATGGTAGGCCACCAGTATCCTGCTAGCAGAGCCTTCCTGGCTGTAGCTTCTCCTGCAAAGTGACCTCCACATGGCTCGTCATGGAAAGCCTTCAGAACAATCCCAATCTCATCTCCTGCAACACATCTTCTGAGCACTTCATCTTTGCCTTTCTTGTACAGTGCACCGCCTAGCAGGGTGTAGGGGGCTGATTCTAACATGAGCTTCTTCCTCTCCCGACTACAAATACCAGGAGGGTACTGTTGGGTTGCCAGCAGATTGGCAATGTCTGCATACCAGGGAGTTACAGTTTCTACCAGGAAGAGGGAAGCATCAGGGAGGTCTGGATCATCCTGCTCCTCGTTTGCAGTCTGTGGGATACGCGACAGATGATCAGCCAAAACATGGGAACGACCAGGCTTAGTAATCACCTCAAAGTCGAACTCCTGAAATAGAAGAAGCCATCTCATCATTCGTCCTTTCACATCTGCTTTGTTCATCAGAAAGGACAGGGTCTCATGATCCACATAAAATTTAAAGTGGGTGGACAGTAGGTAGTGGCGGAACTTCTCTAGGGCAAACACCATTGCCAAGCACTCAAGCTCTGTCACTGTATAGTTCCGTTCCCGATCAGTGACTTTTCGGCTTGCATAATAGATCGGTTGATCCAGCTTCGAGGAGCCCTTTTGGCAGAGAACTGCGCCTAGGCCTTCAATGGAGGCATCAGTGTGTACATGAAACTCCTTCATCCAATCAGGAGGTTGAAGAATGGGTGACTCAATCAAACACTACTTCATAGTGTGGAAGGCTTTGTCACATTCTTCCATTCAAGTAAACTCAGCATCTTTCCTTAGAAGCTTGTGCAAGGAGGTTGCCTTTGTTGCAAAATGAGCTATGAACCTTCTGTAGTAACACACATGGCCTAGGAATCCCCTCAACTGTTTGAGGTTGGTAGGTGCTATCAAAGCTGCGATCTTTTCGATCTTTGCAGGGTCTGTTGATATCCCTTGTGCAGAAACAATGTGGCCCAATAGAACTCCAGAAGAGACCCCAAAGATGCATTTGTCGGGGTTGAGGGAAATCCCATACTCCCGGCATTGGTCAAAGCATTGTTCCAAATGTCCCCAGTGTTCACGGATCAAACTATAGACACAGAAGTCATCCAAATATACCTCAATAAAGTCATGCAGATGATTTTGAAAGCCGGCCATCATGACTCGCTGGAAAGTAGCAGGGGCATTGCAGAGTCCAAATGGCATCACTCGGTAAGCGTAGGTCCCCCATTTTGTGGTGAAGGTTGTTTTGGATTGGTCCTCTTCTGCTATCTGCACTTGGTTATATCCCCTAAATCCATCCAAAAGGGAATAAAGTTCATGTCCTGCCACTGTGTCCAATAGTTGGTCTGTGAAAGGGATAGGAAAGCGATCCTTCTTCGTCTTGGAATTAAGCTTTCGGAAGTCAACACATATTCGCAGCTTGCCATTATTCTTGGGTACAACCACGATGGGTGAAACCCATTCACTATTTGCCACTGGATAGATGAACTCGGCTTCCAGAAGCTTCAACAGCTCTGCTTTTACCAATGTGGAATAATTCGGGTTCATTCGCCTCTGTCGTTGCCGTACAGGCTTGGCATCAGGTTCCAAGTCAATATGATGCTGACATATTGTGGGATCAATCCCCTTTAGGTCTTTGTAGGACCACGCAAACACGTCCAAATTTTCTTTCAACAAGTTATACAAGGTTGACAACTCCTCTTCTGGGAGGCTGCTACCCACCTTCAAATGGCATTCAGTGCCATCCGCATCCACAAAAGTTAACTGCCTTTCACCTTCTACTTCACGGATGAAGGTCCCGCGGACTGCTTCTGGGTACAGATCCGGACTCCTTCAAGGGAGTGGTGTCCTCTTCTGATGTCCCACTAGAACCAACTTCTTCTCTTGGTGGAGACTTAGGTTGCTCCTGGAGATGTTGAAATGGGATTAGAGCCATTTCGGGTTTGGTTTCAAGATTAGGTACCTCTTGGCTGGAAGACTCACCTTCTGATGACACGTCCAGGAACGTCACATAACAGGGACCCTCTGATTTCTGTTGGGTTTGTAGGACTGGTGCTTGTTGGCACGATGCATCATCATCATCTTTTCTTGGCAAAGATGGGTTAGGACGGCATGAGCCACTGCTGAAAGACGGCTTGTTCCTCTTAACCCATGTCTTATAAAGATTTTGCATATGAGAAGATCCATTTACCAGACCAAATGGTACCATTGCCATTTTGTCCCATAGCATGAGCTCGTCTGCTTCTGATGCTTCTGAAACTTCTTCTCCAAATGTATCCTCTTCGGGTGGGATAGATTCTTCTGGCTCACTTTCATAACCTTCTTCGTCCATATCATCTCCATCCTCCTCTGTCTCTGTCTCTGTCTCTGCTTCTGCTTCTGTTTCTGTAGGAGCTCTGTAAGAGAAGAACAGGTTCTCTGTTTCATCTTCTGCCTTTGTCTCTGGCTCTGCTATAGCCATGTAATAGGGAGAGCAGTACATCCATGCTTCTATCTCACTGTCAGAAGTGATTTCAGAAATCGTTCCTAGTTCAGGCAGGAAGTATTCACCCATTGATAATGGCTTTGCATATTTTGGGAGCTGGCTTACAGTATCCACTGTTAAGGAACGTGCCACTATTTTCTTGGGAAGGATCTGTTTGATAGCATCTTCATCTGCTGATGTTCCATTTGTAACCTCATTAGGGGAGTCAAAAGATAATTCCAAGGAGGTGGATCCATGTCCTTTTTGAGAACCATATAATTTCAACACCACTTTGTTGGGTCATCTACCCAAGGTCATGGTTCCTTTGAACCAATCCGGCTTCAAAAAGCCATGGCCTGTCCAATAACAGAGGGTAGGATGTACCATAAGAGTTTGGCTTCACCACCAGATAGGTTAGCCAATAATCTTTTCTAGCCACTGTAGTCTTCACATATGGGAGAATGCCCAAAGGCTTGATTCTGCTCTGATCCGCCAATCTGATGAGCCATTGGGTTGGTTGCACACCTTGTAGGCCTAGATCCTTCATTGTCACATCCGTCATAATGTTTACTGATGAACCTCCATCAATCAGTGCATTTGCAATAAAGCAGCCTTCTATCCACACGCCAGTCTCTGGAGTACTCGGATCTAGGAAGGCGTTAGCCACATCCACTTCTTTGACAGGCTTTGGAGCTTTATTGGACTTTGTTACTGTTGAGGGAGCAATCCTTAAGCCACGTCTTCTTGTCAGTATACTTTTGAACCTTTTTTCGGCAACTGGGAGACAACATCAATAATTGTCGGAATGTAAGGTTTGGTTTAAAGGTATCTAGATCTCTAACTAGATCGTATTCCTTAATAGGATCCACTGGCTTCTCTAACCGGTTCGGGAATGGGGCAACACCCATTCTCATTTTCCCTCTTTCTTCCAATAGAGGCATCATGGGAACTTCTTCTGTCACTTGTGGCACTTCCTCCTCTTCTATCTCCTGGACCTCTGGTCCTGTCTCTGGAACTGTCTCTGTAACTCTCTGTGGCACTGTAGGGCTCTGTACGGCACTGTCAGGCTCTGTTGTGTTCTGTTCTTCTGGTGGAAAATTGAACTTCACTGTTCTGGCGGGAGGATTATTTTCTTTCTGGATAGATGGTTCCTTCTTCTTTGCACGCGTGATGGAAGCAACTTCCAATTCCACTAAATTGGAGGTAGGCTCTTGAGCCTTAGCCGGACTATCAGTAGCATTGTTTTTCACTGGGGATGGGCTTGGACAATCTTTTGCAGTGTGGCCTTCTCCTTTGCATCGACTGCATAAGGGCTTGTAATCCACTGACCTTCTGGGATTTGGACAATTTGGTGAAATGTGTCCCTTTTCTCCGTATCTATAACACTCCACTTCTGTTCTCTGACCACTGCCAGACTGTCTTCCTTTGTAACTTTGAGAGGGAAATCTTCTAGGTCCAAAATTAGGACCAAACTCTCTAGCCTTGGGTCCAATATCCTGTGTTGTCATTTTGGATTCCAGCAAGTTGAATCTTACGTCTTCTTCCTTCCTCCTCCTATCATGCATCTCCTTCAGAGAGCAAATATCCTCTGTATGGTTTTTCCGCAAACAGTAGGAACAGAAGGCTCGAGGAATGGTTGGTTTTCGTGTACATTCAATGGCTAAATGGCCTGCTTGATGACACTTACCACACCAAGTATTTGACCGCATCACATCTCTTCCTGCTCCTGCAACATTGGATATGCTAGCGGTATTCACTTTCACCATCTATAGCTGCTCTGTAATCACATCCATCAACTCCTTTTTGATGTTTGCAACTAAATTGGATAAGTAGTCCTTCAAGCTTTCTCCTCCGGAGGTACTTGCAGGAGGGTTTTGAGGAGTCTCTGTAATCAGTGCATAAACTGCTTAGGCTAGTACAGAGGGGTCTCTGTTCTAATTCTAATTCAGAGCTCCTGGTTAAACTGTTGGTTGTTGACTCCAGTTGGTAGGGTTCCACTGTTGCTACTGATTTGGCATTGAGGAAATTGGTTGGGACCATTGTTGTTGTGGTTGAACCATCATTTGAGGCATTGATTGTGGCCACTGTGGATTTGGTACACTGTACTGTGATACTGGGGGCATCTGTTGGTAGGGCTAGGGGACTGTCCCTGGGACTGCATTGGGGGGGTACATCATTCCTGGCATCAGAGGAGGTAGAACTCCTCTTCCTGGATTCATCACCAATCTAGCTTCCACTTCATCGTATAGTCGTGCATCTTCTATTGCAGCTTGCAGTGTGGCTGGTCTTTGCAGCTCCACAAACTTACGGAATTCTTGTTGTAATCCTCTGAGAAACATCCCCTTCTGAATGCCATCATCTAAATTATGGTTAGTCCATCTCTTCAGGATGGATTCCATTCGTGAGACATAAGCTTCTACTCTTTCTCCAGAGGACTAACTTAGGTTCATAAATTCCTCTCGCATCCGCTCTTCAAAACCTTCACGCTTGAATTTAGTGAGGAAGGCCAACTTCAGGTCGTCCCATGTGCCAAAAGTTCATGCTGCTTGTCTCTCATACCACTGAAACGCAGCGCCCTTGAAAGTGGCGAGGAATATTGCTAACCAATGCTCAGGGGTTCTGGCATTGTTAGCCATACATGCTATCATAAACTCTGCTACATGAAGATCGGGGTCTTCATTGTACTCTCCCTTAAAAACTTGCAATGGAACTACATTCACTGGCCTGTCATCAATATTTCCACGACGGATCTGGCTTGGAAGTGGACCTCCAGCAGGAGGAGGAAGGGCTTGATGTGCCATTGGGACTTCTGTAAAGAGTTCCACAAGGGCGTCAAAGGCAGTTTCTGCTGCGAGCTCGCTCTCGGCTCTGATTTTTTCTTTCTCTCTTCTCATGTACCTCTGGACTCGTTCTAACGCTTGCCTCTTTATTGCGTCATTCATCAGGGGGTTGGCTCCACTATGTTGTTAGTGCTCCACAGAGGGTTAACAGAAGGCTTCAGTATCTGGAGGACTGTCTTGCTAACATTTCTTCTACTTCTTCCTTTTCAACGTCTCTGAATTCTGCTTTCATGCCACTGCACAGAGGAAGGTATCCGGTTCTGAATGTGTCAAAATGCATACGTCTAAGCATTGTGGTGGTGTCATCATCATAGTAATGCCAGCTTCTGATGGTTTCAACAGAGTATGTTGTGAAAAACACTCGGTCTACCAACTTCCAGTGGGTTGCTAATTGAACAAACAGAAGATTATCAGTGCACCAAGCATCCCATGTATCTTGCTATTGAGCATCCATAACCAAATTCCAACTCTTTCCCTTCTTGTCTTTGTGAACCTCTACAGACCAAGACTCCTGAAGCTTCTTCACAATCTCCCACTTGATGTTGTCTGGAAACTTCTCAATGAATATCAAATCTTCCATGGATGGTCATTCTCTCTGTTTATGCTCTTCAGTTTGTCCCCAAACAGTTTGCCACCAAGATGCAAGTTTCTACTGCTTCAACAGGAAGAGGAAACTATCCACCACATAGAGCATGCATCATGATGGTGATCTGTTTCTGCCATTGTGGGATGAACTTCTTGTGGAAAGTAGCTCTGATTATGAGAAATTCCAACTCTTCAATGGAAGAAGGAACTTTACAAATATCCATTGAATTCTTCTCTTCTTGGCAATGCCATTTCCTTCATTTTCAGCCTCTTCTGGTGCTTGTTGATAGCAAGTTTCCCCGGCTGCGCACCAAAAACATAGAGCCCCAAGAGGAACACCAAGAAAAAGGGAATTCTCTTGCAAGAAAATCTATCTTGTAACATCAACAAGCTTGTTTATTATGTTTCATATGATCACAATGAAGAAAAGAACACCAGGCACAACAAATCTTCATGCAGCATCATGTAGATCTCCCACGGATTTGATAGAATCAACCATATTCTTCAACATCTTCACAAAATCCATCAATAGAACAAAGAAATCAAAGGAATACACCATCTTTGAATGGAAATACATCACATAGTATTCATCTTCAATATCTTCATAGTCTTCTCTCTTAATCTCTCACATACAATCACTCTGTTTTTATAGAATTGGCTATCTCTGACTCTCTCTTTCTCTCTCCATCAATAATACATCATATCCTCACTACAATCTCTCAAAATCACTCTCAATAATCCTTCTTAGGTCGTGGATACCCCTCCCAAGAGGTATGTCTGATATGAAGAGTCACCAGAGCCACTACAGTGTCCTTTCATAGCTCACTACTGTCACTTCACTCTAGTCTTCACTTGAGTCTTCAACAGCTACTTCTTTCACTTCTTTAAGCTCTTTTTCACTTGTATTCACCTATTTCCAAGGCTAGAAAACTTTCCCAAGCTACACTCTCATCCATCAGAACACATACAGAAGCATACAGAACAATCACAGAACAGTATCAGAACATCTACAGTACAGAACAGAACAAAACAGAAACAGAGGCTCTATAGAAGACCTACAGAAGGTTACAGAAGGTCATCAAAACCACATAACTCATACTCAAACCATTCCAAACTCTCAAAAACTATTCAATAAGCTTTCAGAAGATCTCAATCTTCATCAATCAATACTCCATCCCTCCTTACAGAAGACAATCAGAACAAAACAGAACAAAACAAAAACTATACAAAAGGTATATATAACCAATCTGAACCTATCAGAACATCACAGAACCTCATATCTCCACTAATAAACATCATGAACTTCCAAAACACAATCAATATCATCCAAAACACTCTCAAACCACTTCCAAACCAATCAATCATCTCATAAAATCAACCATTCAGCTCTCAAAAACAACAAAAATTAGCCAAAAAACAAGTCATTTCAACACTCAACATTTCTACACAAAAATAAACAATTCTCAAATACATCTTTATAGATATGTGAGCTCGAAGGAAATTGATCCAAATACATTGCAAGATGCTCGAGTATTATCTATTGAGGTGGTTTGTTTGGTGGAGGAAATTTTTCCTCGATCCATTTTGACTACTCAATTACATTTACTCGTACATTTGATTGATGAGATCACACTTTGTGGGGCAGTTCATGTAAGGTGGATATTTTTTCTTGAGTGCTTCATGAAAACCTTGAAAGATTTTGTGAGGCAAAAAGCATGGCCTGAGGGAAGCATGGCTGAGGGTTGGTTAGTGCAATCATCCCTTGTTTATATCTCTGAATATCTTGCTGAAGTGGATCCCTATCAACCACGACTATGGAAAGATGATAAAGACTTGAGGATGACCTCTATAGTTACTCCTCAAGGAAAAGGAATGAGTAAAGTGCTAACAAAAGAAGAACTTCGTAAGTTCAATAGTTTTTGTGTGCTCAATAGTGATGTTATGAGCAAATGGGTGACACTATATAATGAAGCAAGGGCAAGAAGAAAAAGCGAAAGACAAGAATTTTGCACTAGATATGGATGTAATGTCTCATTTCCAGATCATCTAAATGCACTTCCACGTCATATTGACATAGATTGGTTACATGAGGAAATGGAGAGAATGGAAAAAAAGAAGGAAATTAATATATCTCAAGAAGAGTGGGAATACGCACAAGGTTGCTTATCAAAGGTGAGACATCCTATCAAATAATTTGTTTCTATAAGTTTTATTTTATATAAATAATTGACATGTTTGATCTTTTATCTTTTACTACTAGTGCACATTATTCAATGCACTTTGGTGTGAGGGTAAACATCTTCGAACTCAACATATAGATGAAAAGAGAAATACCCAAGATTGTTCTTGGCTCGCGATTCAGTTAATGTAAGGGAGGATTTACATAACATTGGTCGCATGAGACGAGCCTGGCCACGAATTGGACCCAGAGGAAAGATTGAGCTACCCCATGCACCTTGGATATTGTCAAAGAACGAGGAAAAAATAGTGAAGGAACAAATATCTAGCTTTCGAACACCCACAGGATGTATGAGATGTCTCAAGGGAGCCTTCATAAAGAAAAAGAAAAGAGGTATGGAGCAACTATCTGGTTTGAAGTTCCACGATTGGCACAAAATGATTCAAGTAAGGGTATCTCTAACCATGAATATAGTAATTAGTGGCGTAACTATGTGTAAACTTTGGGGTATGATGACTTTTTCCTCTACTGACAATTTGCATCTATGAATATTGTTTACATTCACTTCGTACTTCCTACTAGCATATCCCATTGTGCCTCCAAAGATGTACGTGATATCATTTACAAGATGGGAGAGCTTGTGAGGTGTGTATACATTGTATTTCTTCATTATATATCTTTGAATTTCTACACAAAAATAAACAATTCTCAAATACATCTTGAGAGATACGTGAGCTCGAAGGAAATTGATCCAAGCACATTGCAAGATGCTCGAGTATTATCTATTGAGGTGGTTTGTTTGATGGAGGAATTTTTTCCTCGATCCATTTTGACTACTCAATTACATTTACTCGTACATTTGATTGATGAGATCGCACTTTGTGGGACAGTTCATGTAAGGTGGATGTTTTTTCTTGAGCACTTAATGAAAACCTTGAAAGATTTTGTGAGGCAAAAAGCACGGCCTGAGAGAAGCATGGCCGAGGGTTGGTTAGTGCAATCATCCCTTGTTTATATCTCTGAATATCTTGCTGAAATGGATCCCTCTCAACCACGACTATGGAAAGATGATGAAGACTTGAGAATGACCTCTATAGTACCTCAAGGAAAATGAATGAGTAAAGTTTTAACAAAAGAAGAACTTCGTAAGTTAAATAGTTTTTGTGTGCTCAATAGTGATGTTATGAGCAAATGGGTGACACTATATAATGAAGCAAGGGCAAAAGAAAAAGCGAAAGACAAGAATTTTGCACTAGATATGGACGTAATGTCTCATTTCCAGATCATCTAAATGCGCTCCCACGTCATATTGACATAGATTGGTTACATGAGGAAATGGAGAGAATGGAAAAAGAGGAGGAAATTAATATATCTCAAGAAGAGTGGGAATACGCACGAGGTTGCTTATCAAAGGTGAGACATAATATCAATTAATTTGTTTCTATAAGTTTTATTTTATATAAATAATTGACATGTTTGATCTTTTATCTTTTACTACTAGTGCACATTATTCAATGCACTTTGGTGTGAGGGTAAACATCTTCGAACTCAACGTATAGACGAAAAGAGAAATACCCAAGATTGTTCTTGGCTCGCGATTCAGTTGTAAGGGAGGATTTACGTAACATTGGTCGCATGAGACGAGCCTGGCCACGAATTGGACCTAGAGGAAAGATTGAGCTATCCCATGCACCTTCGATATTGTCAAAGAACGAGGAAAAAATAGTGAAGGAACAAATATATAGCTTTCAAACACCCACAGGATGTATGAGATGTCTCAAGGGAGCCTTCATAAAGAAAAAGAAAAGAGGTGTGGAGCAACTATCTAGTTTGAAGTTCCACGATTGGCACAAAATGATTTAAGTAAGGGTATCTCTAACCATGAATATAGTAATTAGTGGCGTAAGTATGTGTAAACTTTGGGGTATGATGACTTTTTCCTCTACTGACAATTTGCATCTATGAATATTGGTTACATTCACTTGGTACTTCCTACTAGCATATCCCATTGTGCCTCCGAAGATGTACGTGATATCATTTACAAGATGGGAGAGCTTGTGAGGTGTGTATACATTGTATTTCTTCATTATATATCTTTGAATTTCTACACAAAAATAAACAATTCTCAAATACATCTTGAGAGATACGTGAGCTCGAAGGAAATTGATCCAAGCACATTGCAAGATGCTCGAGTATTATCTATTGAGGTGGTTTGTTTGGTGGAGGAAAATTTTTCTCGATCCATTTTGACTACTCAATTACATTTACTTGTACATTTGATTGATGAGATCGCACTTTATGGGGTAGTTCATGTAAGGTGGATGTTTATTCTTGAGCGCTTCATGAAAATCTTGAAAGATTTTGTGAGGCAAAAAGCACGGCCTGAGGGAAGCATGGCCGAGGGTTGGTTAGTGCAATCATCCCTTGTTTATATCTTTGAATATCTTGCTGAAGTGGATCCCTCTCAACCACGACTATGGAAAGATGATGAAGACTTGAGGATGACCTCTATAGTTACTCCTCACGGAAAAGGAATGAGTAAAGTACTAACAAAAGAAGAACTTCGTAAGTTCAATAGTTTTTGTGTGCTCAATAGTGATGTTATGAGCAAATGGGTGACACTATATAATGAAGCAAGGGCAAGAAGAAAAAGCGAAAGACAAGAATTTTGCACTAGATATGGACGTAATGTCTCATTTCTAGATCATCTAAATGCGCTTCCAGGTCATATTAGCATAGATTAGTTACATGAGGAAATGTAGAGAATGGAAAAAGAGGAGGAAATTAATATATCTCAAGAAGAGTGGGAATACGCACGAGGTTGCTTATCAAAGGTGAGACATACTATCAATTAATTTGTTTCTATAAGTTTTATTTTATATAAATAATTGATATGTTTGATCTTTTATCTTTTACTACTAGTGCACATTATTCAATGCACTTTGGTGTGAGGGTAAACATCTTCGAACTCAACGTATAGATGAAAAGAGAAATACCCAAGATTGTTCTTGGCTCGCGATTCAGTAAATGTAAGGGATGATTTACGTAACATTGGTCGCATGAGACGAGCCTGGCCACGAATTGGACCTAGAGGAAAGATTGAGCTACCCCATGCACCTTGGATATTGTCAAAGAACGAGGAAAAAATAGTGAAGGAACAAATATATAGCTTTCGAACACCCACAAGATATATGAGATGTCTCAAGGGAGCCTTCATAAAGAAAAAGAAAAGATGTGTGGAGCAACTATTTGGTTTGAAGTCCCACGATTGGCACAAAATGATTCAAGTAAGGGTATCTTTAACCATGAATATAGTAATTAGTGGCGTAACTATGTGTAAACTTTGGGGTATGATGACTTTTTCCTCTACTGACAATTTACATCTATGAATATTGGTTACATTCACTTCGTACTTTGTACTAGCATATCCCATTGTGCCTCCAAAGATGTATGTGATATCATTTACAAGATGGGAGAGCTTGTGAGGTGTGTATACATTGTATTTCTTCATTATATATCTTTGAATTTCTACACAAAAATAAAAAATTCTCAAATACATCTTGACAGATACGTGAGCTCGAAGGAAATTGAACCAAGCACATTGCAAGATACTCCAATATTATCTATTGAGGTGGTTTGTTTGGTGGAGGAAATTTTTCCTCGATCCATTTTGACTACTCAATTACATTTACTCGTACATTTGATTGATGAGATCGCACTTTATGAGGCAGTTCATGTAAGGTGGATGTTTTCTCTTGAGCGCTTCATGAAAACCTTGAAAGATTTTATGAGGCAAAAAGCACGGCCTTAGGGAAGCATGGCCGAGGGTTGGTTAGTGCAATCATCCCTTGTTTATATCTCTGAATATATTGCTGAAGTGGATCCCTCTCAACCACCACTATGGAAAGATGATGAAGACTTGAGGATGACCTTTATAGTATCTCAAGGAAAAGGAATGAGTAAAGTTTTAACAAAAGAAGAACTTCGTACGTTAAATAGTTTTTGTGTGCTCAATAGTGATGTTATGAGCAAATGGGTGACACTATATAATGAAGCAAGGGCAAGAAGTAAAAGCGAAAGACAAGAATTTTGCACTAGATATGGACGTAATGTCTCATTTCCAGATCATCTAAATGCGCTTCCATGTCATATTGGCATAGATTGGTTACGTGAGGAAATGGAGAGAATGGAAAAAGAGGAGGAAATTAATATATCTCAAGAAGAGTGGGAAGACGGACGAGGTTGCTTATCAAAGGTGAGACATACTATCAATTAATTTGTTTCTATAAGTTTTATTTTATATAAATAATTGACATGTTTGATCTTTTATCTTTTACTACTAGTGCACATTATTCAATGCACTTTGGTGTGAGGGTAAACATCTTCGAACTCAATGTATAGATGAAAAGAGAAAAACCCAAGATTGTTCTTGGCTCGCGATTCAGTCAATGTAAGGGAGGATTTACGTAACATTGGTCGCATGAGACGAGCCTAGCCATGAATTGGACCTAGAGGAAAGATTGAGCTACCCCATGCACCTTGGATATTGTCAAAGAACGAGGAAAAAATAGTGAAGGAACAAATATATAGCTTTAAAACACCCACAGGATGTATGAGATGTCTCAAGGGAGCCTTCATAAAGAAAAAGAAATGAGGTGTGGAGCAACTATCTGGTTTGAAGTCCAACGATGGGCACAAAATGATTCAAGTAAGGGTATCTCTAACCATGAATATAGTAATTAGTGGCGTAACTATGTGTAAACTTTGGGGTATGATGACTTTTTCCTCTACTGACAATTTGCATCTATGAATATTGTTTACATTCACTTCGTACTTCCTACTAGCATATCCCATTGTGTCTCCAAAGATGTACGTGATATCATTTACAAGATGGGAGAGCTTGTGAGATGTGTATACATTGTATTTCTTCATTATATATCTTTGAATTTCTACACAAAAATAAACAATTCTCAAATACATCTTGAGAGATACGTGAGCTCGAAGGAAATTGATCCAAGCACATTGCAAGATGCTCGAGTATTATCTATTGAGGTGGTTTGTTTGGTGGAGGAAATTTTTCCTCGATCCATTCTGACTACTCAATTACATTTACTCGTACATTTGATTGATGAGATTGCACTTTATGGGGCAGTTCACGTAAGGTGGATGTTTATTCTTGAGCACTTCATGAAAACCTTGAAAGATTTTGTGAGGCAAAAAGCACGGCCTGAGGGAAGCATGGCCGAGGGTTGGTTAGTGCAATCATCCCTTGTTTATATCTCTGAATATCTTGCTGAAGTGGATCCCTCTCAACCACGACTATGGAAAGATGATGAAGACTTGAGGATGACATCTATAGTTACTCCTCAAGGAAAAGGAATGAGTAAAGTGCTAACAAAATAAGAACTTCGTAAGTTTAATAGTTTTTGTGTGCTCAATAGTGATGTTATGAGCAAATCGGTGACACTATATAATGAAGCAAGGGCAAGAAGAAAAAGCGAAAGACAAGAATTTTGCACTAGATATGGACGTAATGTCTCATTTCCAGATCATCTAAATGCGCTCCCACGTCATATTGACATAGATTGGTTACATGAGGAAATGGAGAGAATGGAAAAAGAGGAGGAAATTAATATATCTCAAGAAGAGTGGGAATACACACGAGATTGCTTATCAAAGGTGAGACATACTATCAATTAATTTGTTTCTATAAGTTTTATTTTATATAAATAATTGACATGTTTGATCTTTTATCTTTTACTACTAGTGCACATTATTCAATGCACTTTGGTGTGAGGGTAAACATCTTCGAACTCAACATATAGATGAAAAGAGAAATACCCAAGATTGTTCTTGGCTCGCGATTCAGTTAATGTAAGGGAGGATTTACGTAACATTGGTCGCATGAGACGAGCCTGGCCACGAATTGGACCCAGAGGAAAGATTGAGCTACCCCATGCACCTTGGATATTGTCAAAGAACGAGGAAAAAATAGTGAAGGAACAAATATATAGCTTTCGAACACCCACAAGATGTATGAGATGTCTTAAGGGAGCCTTCATAAAGAAAAAGAAAAGAGGTGTGAAGCAACTATCTAGTTTGAAGTCCCACGATTGGCACAAAATGATTCAAGTAAGGGTATCTCTAACCATGAATATAGTAATTAGTGGCGTAACTATGTGTAAACTTTGGGGTATGATGACTTTTTCCTCTACTGACAATTTGCATCTATGAATATTGTTTACATTCACTTCGTACTTCCTACTAGCATATTCCATTGTGCCTCCAAAGATGTACGTGATATCATTTACAAGATGGGAGAGCTTGTGAGGTGTGTATACATTGTATTTCTTCATTATATATCTTTGAATTTCTACACAAAAATAAACAATTCTCAAATACATCTTGAGAGATACGTGAGCTCGAAGGAAATTGATCCAAGCACATTGCAAGATGCTCGAGTATTATCTATTGAGGTGGTTTGTTTGGTGGAGGAAATTTTTCCTCGATCCATGTTGACTACTCAATTACATTTACTCGTACATTTGATTGATGAGATCGCACTTTATGGGGCAGTTCATGTAAGGTGGATGTTTTTTCATTTCCAGATCATCTAAATGCGCTCCCACGTCATATTGACATAGATTGGTTACATGAGGAAATGGAGAGAATGGAAAAAGAGGAGGAAATTAATATATCTCAAGAAGAGTGGGAATACGCACGAGATTGCTTATCAAAGGTGAGACATACTATCAATTAATTTGTTTCTATAAGTTTTATTTTATATAAATAATTGACATGTTTGATCTTTTATCTTTTACTACTAGTGCACATTATTCAATGCACTTTGGTGTGAGGGTAAACATCTTCGAACTCAACATATAGATGAAAAGAGAAATACCCAAGATTGTTCTTGGCTCGCGATTCCGTTAATGTAAGGGAGGATTTACGTAACATTGGTCGCATGAGACGAGCCTGACCACGAATTGGACCCAGAGGAAAGATTGAGCTACCCCATGCACCTTGGATATTGTCAAAGAATGAGGAAAAAATAGTGAAGGAACAAATATATAGCTTTCGAACACCCACAAGATGTATGAGATGTCTCAAGGGAGCCTTCATAAAGAAAAAGAAAAGAGGTGTGAAGCAACTATCTGGTTTGAAGTCCCACGATTGGCACAAAATGATTCAAGTAAGGGTATCTCTAACCATGAATATAGTAATTAGTGGCGTAACTATGTGTAAACTTTGGGGTATGATGAATTTTTCCTTTACTGACAATTTGCATCTATGAATATTGTTTACATTCACTTCGTACTTCCTACTAGCATATCCCATTGTGCCTCCAAAGATGTACGTGATATCATTTACAAGATGGGAGAGCTTGTGAGGTGTGTATACATTGTATTTCTTCATTATATATCTTTGAATTTCTACACAAAAATAAACAATTCTCAAATACATCTTGAGAGATACGAGACCTCGAAGGAAATTGATCCAAGCACATTGCAAGATGCTCGAGTATTATCTATTGAGGTGGTTTGTTTGGTGGAGGAAATTTTTCCTCGATCCATTTTGACTACTCAATTACATTTACTCGTACATTTGATTGATGAGATCACACTTTATGGGGTAGTTCATGTAAGGTGGATGTTTTTTCTTGAGTGCTTCATGAAAACCTTGAATGATTTTGTGAGGCAAAAAGCACGGCCTGAGGGAAGCATGGCCGAGGGTTGGTTAGTACAATCATCCCTTGTTTATATCTCTGAATATCTTGCTGAAGTGGATCCCTCTCAACCACGACTATGGAAAGATGATGAAGACTTGAGGATGACCTCTATTGGTGCGCAGATCGGTTGCAGTATGCTCACGTAGTGAATCCCAAAAGGTCCCCAAGAACAATGAACTCTACCTTTTTACACAAAAAACAATGTAAAAAGCATGAACGACAAGAGTAAAAGGCCAATTGGGTTCAATCTCCCCCCATGCCTTGTGTGAGCGCTTCACAAAGCATGTATTTTATGTATATTTCCATCTTTATGCTCAATAATAGCCAATTTACAAAAATATGACAAGCTTTTAGCTTTTGAGTTTGCTTTTACAAAAATAGAAATAAAGCTAATGGACAGTGCCCAAAGAGTCTGGCACGCCCAACACAATGTCCCAAATTGAAATAACATATCCATGCGCATAGGCGCATACAAAATAGTAATAAATAATCGATGCCTCAATAGTCATGACAAAATATAGGCGTGACGCCTATCAAAATATAATCCATAGGTCGAATACTCGCTAGACTCCAATGCTTTCCTCCGCCACTGCTGCTATCTCTACACATCAACTAAAGAATTCACAATCGTTAGTAAAATAATACAATTAAATCGACAAAAGTGAATACCTAGTAGTCTTCAACTACATAAATAAATCAACTGGTTAGAAATAAATCCTAACCTTAATTTATTACGAGTGCGCACTCTAAACTCATAAACATTTATTAATTTAATATGCATTTTGCGGAATCACCCACTATGGAATCACCCATGTACACACTAAATTAATGAAATGCCCGAAAAGGACAGGCGTCCCCATCAACTTCTCGCACAAAGAATCCACTTTGTGTATGAGCCCCGGTCATCAAAGTTTACGGAATCCACCGTGAAACCTCACGGAATCCACCGTGGCACGGAATCCACCGTGGAATATGCCTCCTGGCATCATATTAGTACGGCTCCTATTCCTGATCCGCTAGCATCGGTTACAACTAGAAAGAATGGTCTATTAAAGTCAGGCAACTGTAGAACAGGGGCATTGGTTAATGCATGTTTCAGTAAGTCAAAGGATTTCTGTTGATTTTCGTTCCATTGATAAACAATTCCTTTCTTGAGAAGTTTTGTTAATGGTAAAGCAAGTAATGAAAAATTACGTACAAACTTCCTATAGAAACTAGCAAGACCAAGGAATGAGCGTAACTCATGCACGTTTTTAGGAACAGGCCAATTCAATATTGCATCAATTTTCTTAGGATCAACTTTAATTCCTTCAGATGATACAATATGACCTAAATACTCAATTTCTGTCTTAAAGAATTCACTCTTTTCAGGATTTGCAAACAATTGATTTTCTTTCAATAACTGAAAAACTAGTGACAAATGCTCATAATGCTCTTTCTCATTTTGACTAAACACCAAAATATCATCAAAGAAAACAATCACACAATACTGATATTTCAAAAAGATACGGTTCATCATTCTACTAAACGTAGTAGGTGCATCCGGATGGCATGACTAAGATTTCATAATGGCCAAACTGTGTTCTGAATGCAGTCTTAAATATGTCAGATTTATCTAGCCTCACCTGATGATATCCAGACTTAAGGTCAATTTTACTCAATATAGAAGATCCTTGCAGTTGTCCATAAGGTCATCAACTCTAGGTATAGGATACCTATTCTTTACAGTGATCTTATTTAAAGCTCGGTAGTCAATACACATACGATAGGTATTATTCTTTTTCTTGACTAAGAGTACAGGTGCACCGAATGGAGAACTGCTAGGTCGAATTAAACCTCTATTTAGTAATTCTTCAACTTGACTCTGGATTTCTTTTTGCTCTATCTGATTGTGCCTATATGGTGCTTTGCAAGGTGGTTGTGTGCCAGGGATCAAATCAATTTTATGGTCTTCTGGACGTGAAGGAGGTAAACCTGGTGATAGGTCTTCTGCAAAACAGTCCTTAAAATATGCAAGAAATTCCTTATGCCTAGGGTGCATATGATTTTCCTTTACTTGCAGTTCATTCACCCAAATGAGATATGATTTAGTACTCTTGCGTAATGCATGTTTTGCTTGAGTATGCGAAAGCAGTGGAAAAACATTAGATGCATGCATACCATATAAGGTAATAGATTTTCCTTGAAAATTAATATTCATTGTGTGTGTGAAATAATCTATATCTGGATTATGCTGGTGTCGCCAAGGCATTCCTAAAATAATGTCACTCGACTGTAATGGAACAACTAAGAAATTTCTTCTTTCAGTGTATGAACCAATTTGAATCTGTAAATCTTGCACTTCCTGTGTACCATTATACCTAGTGCCTAAAAATGCAGCTTTTATGCGATAATGCGTAGGTACAGTCTGTAATTTCAATTCCTTTACCAATTTTGCCTTAATAAAATCATGAGTACTACCGTCATCATGCAGGATAGTCTTTTCCTTTCCATGCACCAAACATTTCATAGTCAATAATGAATGTGGAGTAGGCATACCTGGTAAAGTGTCGGAAGCTGTAGTAGTAGTGTCGTCCTCATCTTCAGTGAAATCAAGCATATCCTCACGTTCGTCTTTGTCCATGGCTCCAAGATAGTTGATATGAGCTGGTGGCTTCTTTGAATGACAATTTGCTGCGAGATGTCCAGGCTAGTGACATTTATAGCATACTATTGGCTTGGCTTTGGTTACATTATTTGAAATGGCTAGAAGTCTGGGTACATTTGGATTTGCTTGTGGAATAGGCTTAGGATTTGGATTGACATTGGATGGTAATGCAGGTGGTTTAGCCAAATTCTTGCGGAAAGATGGTGAAGAGAAACGACCTGGATTAAACCTTCTAAAATTGGAATTGAATTGTTTAGATCCATAATTACCATTGGCTTGGAATTGCTATGGTCGTCTGTCTCTACCGTGTAACTTATCTTCAGTGTCGTGAGCTAGTGAGATGGCGTCTTCAAGGGTAGCAGGCTTGAACATGTTCACTTCAGCGTAGTAATGTCCAAGAAGTCCAGACATATACTTCCGCTTATGTGTCATCTCTGGTACGTCTTCAAGCATGCGTAGCTGTAGGAGTGCATTCCAAAAACGCTCTGTATACTTAGGAATAGGCTCACGATCCCGTTGTTGAAGTAAATCCCATTGCTTAATAGCCTTCTCATGAAATTGCGGTGGAAGGAAATTCTGCATGAACTTCTTCTTGAAATCTTCCCAAGTAGCAGAACATTCTATGCTCTTGCGTACTACAGTCCACCAAAGTGATGCTCTGTCTACCAAATGATTAGTAACACACGTGATTTTATCTTATTCTAGATAGGTTTCCTCATGGAAATAGTCATCAAACTAGCTAATGAATGATAAAACAGTCTTTCCTTCTCGTATGCCATTGAAAGTGCGAAATTTAAAACTTCGTTTACTTATCTTTGATTCCTTTCGAATGGTTTAAGCTTCAAGAGTGGCGTCGATGGTACGTCAAATCAAATCTTCAGCTTGAGGTTCTTCTTTGTCGGTAGACGCTCTTTGTAATTTTTTCAATTGCGCTTGCAATGCTTGCCTAGCCCTTCGTTCTTCGTCCAATTGCATCATGATTAGATCCAGCTTTTGTTCCATGGTAGGCTCAGGTAGGTCGTCTTCAGCCATAGGATCATCCATATGTGGTTCCATCGTCCTGTAAAACTCAAAAGACATTTCTCACTCAAAATCAGGTTAGCGAGATGAGCGTAGCTCAAATTCAGGGTTACAAGGCTATGTGTTGTTGGGTATTTCTTTCTCAAATTTTTTTCAAAAAATCTGCGATATTTCCTTCTTCGTATGCTGAAAATACTTTAGCGAACCTGCGTATAGGTAGAATACCTTGCCACGAACAACTTTGCAGTTCGAAGTTTCTGCGCAGGAACAACCCTTCTAGGAGTTTTGAGCACTAGTCAGTTCTGACTCCAGTTGACTAGTCTGACTTGCAGAGTTGCAGACTTAGGTGACTTGCAGAGTTGCAGACTTAGCCGACTTAGTAAACTTGCAGGACTTGATCACGATTGACTTGTAGAACTTGATTTCTGGAGTGCAGGACCCGGAGTTTGTTGACTTGCTTGTCTTGTTCAACTTGATTAAGCTTAATGATTTAAGCTTAATAGCTTAAGCTTGAAAGGGGGCTTAATGGATCGGGAAACGGCGGAACCGTGAGGGGTGGAGGGGGCCGTTTTTTCCGCCATGCGAAAAAATCGAAGGTCCTCTGAGACCTCACGATTAAGAAATTTGAAGCTATAAGCTTCTTTAAAGCTTATAAGCTTAACAATTAAGCTTTTAAAAAGTTGGTTTATAAAGTTTCACTGGTTTTTTTGACGACTTGTATATGAGGATGTAGGAGTGGTCCTCCGCCTGTACAGCCTGGTCCTTCGCGATCTGATAGCAGAAACAGGGGTTCTTGATCGCCAGAAGTCTGCATGTATCGACGGTTTGCGACGAGATTGATCGTAGATCCCGATCGTTCCAGGAGCTCCGTCTTTGCACAATATGGGCAGCGATTGGAAGCTCTTGATCTCAGCTCCGCTCTGATACCACTGGTGCGCAGATCGGTCGTAGTATGCTCACGTAGTGAATCTCGGAAGGTCCCCAAGAACAATGAACTCTACCTTTTTGCACAAAAAACAATGTAAAAAGCATGAACGACAAGAGCAAAAGGCCAATTGGGTTCAATCTCCCCCCATGCCTTGTGTGAGCGCTTCACAAAGCATGTATTTTATGTATATTTCCATCTTCATGCTCAATAATAGCCCAATTTACAAAAATATGACAAGCTTTTAGCTTTTGAGTTTGCTTTTACAAAAATAGAAATAAAGCTAATGGACGGTGCCCAAAGAGTCTGGCACGCCCAACACAATGTCCCAAATAGAAATAACATATCCGTGCGCATAGGCGCATACAAAATAATAATAAATAATCGATGCCTCAATAGTCATGACAAAATATAGGCGTGATGCCTATCAAAATATAATCCATAGGTCGAATACTCGCTAGACTCCAATGCTTTCCTCCGCCACTGCTGCTATCTCTACACATCAACTGAAGCATTCACAATCGTTAGTAAAATAATACAATTAAACCGACAAAAGTGAATACCTAACAGTCTTCAGCTACATAAATAAATCAACTGGTTAGAAATAAATCATAACCTTAATTTATTACGAGTTCGCACTCTAAACTCATAAACATTTATTAATTTAATATGCATTTTACGGAATCACCCGCTATGGAATCACCCATGTACACACTAAATTAATGAAACACCCGAAAAGGACAGGCGTCCCCATCAACTTCTCGCACAAAGAATCCACTTTGTGTATGAGCCCCGGTCATCAAAGTTTACGGAATCCACCGTAAAACCTCACGGAATCCACCGTGGCACGGAATCCACCGTGGAATATGCCTCCTGGCATCATCTATAGTTACTCCATGAGACAAGCCTGCCCATGAATTGGACCGAGAGGAAAGATTGAGCTACCCCATGCACCTTGGATATTGTCAAAGAACGAGGAAAAAATAGTGAAGGAACAAATATCTAGCTTTCGAACACCCACAGGATGTATGAGATGTCTCAAGGGAGCCTTCATAAAGAAAAAGAAAAGATGTGTGGAGCAACTATTTGGTTTGAAGTCCCACGATTGGCACAAAATGATTCAAGGGTATCTCTAACCATGAATATAGTAATTAGTGACGTAACTATGTGTAAACCTTGGGGTATGATGACTTTTTCCTCTACTGACAATTTGAATCTATGAATATTGTTTACATTCACTTCGTACTTCCTACTAGCATATCCCATTGTGCCTCCAAAGATGTACGTGATATCATTTACAAGATGGGAGAGCTTGTGAGGTGTGTATACATTATATTTTTTCATTATATATCTTTGAATTTCTACACAAAAATAAATAATTCTCAAATACATCTTGACAGATACGTGAGCTGGAAGGAAATTGATCCAAGCACATTGCAAGATGCTCGAGTATTATCTATTGAGGTGGTTTGTTTGGTGGAGGAAATTTTTCCTCGATCCATTTTGACTACTCAATTATATTTACTCGTACATTTGATTGATGAGATCGCACTTTATGGGGCAGTTCATGTAAGGTGGATGTTTTTTCTTGAGCGCTTCATGAAAACCTTGAAAGATTTTGTGAGGCAAAAAGCACGGCCTGAGGGAAGCATGGCCGAGGGTTGGTTAGTGCAATCATCCCTTGTTTATATCTCTGAATATCTTGCTGAAGTGGATCCCTCTCAACCACGACTATGGAAAGATGATGAAGACTTGGGGATGACCTCTATAGTTACTTCTCAAGGAAAAGGAATGAGTAAAGTGCTAACAAAAGAAGAACTTCGTAAGTTCAATAGTTTTTGTGTGCTCAATAGTGATGTTATGAGCAAATGGATGACACTATATAATGAAGCAAGGGCAAGAAGAAAAAGCGAAAGACAAGAATTTTGCACTAGATATGGACGTAATGTCTCATTTCTAGATCATCTAAATGCGCTTCCAAGTCATATTGTCATAGATTAGTTACATGAGGAAATGGAGAGAATGGAAAAAGAGGAGGAAATTAATATATCTCAAGAAGAGTGGGAATACGCACGAGGTTGCTTATCAAAGGTGAGACATACTATCAATTAATTTGTTTCTATAAGTTTTATTTTATATAAATAATTGACATGTTTGATCTTTTATCTTTTACTACTAGTGCACATTATTCAATATACTTTGGTGTGAGGGTAAACATCTTCGAACTCAACGTATAGATGAAAAGAGAAATACCCAAGATTGTTCTTGGCTCGCGATTCAGTTAATGTAAGGGAGGATTTACGTAACATTGGTCGCATGAGACGAGCCTGGCCACGAATTGGACCCAGAGGAAAGATTGAGCGACTCCATGCACCTTGGATATTGTCAAAGAACGAGGAAAAAATAGTGAAGGAACAAATATATAGCTTTCGAACACCCACAGGATGTATGAGATGTCTCAAGGGAGCCTTCATAAAGAAAAAGAAAAGAGGTGTGGAGCAACTATCTGGTTTGAAGTCCCACGATTGGCACAAAATGATTCAAGTAAGGGTATCTCTAACCATGAATATAGTAATTAGTGGCGTAACTATGTGTAAACTTTGGGGTATGATGACTTTTTCCTCTACTGACAATTTGCATCTATGAATATTGTTTACATTCAGTTCGTACTTCCACTACAAGATATAGACCTTATAGCGACGTTTAAAGCGACGAGAATAAAAATAACAAAATTTGCCCCCGTCATCGCAAAAAGCATCGTTATTGACGACGCCATAGAATCGTCGCTATATGCTTTGCTATATATGTCGCTATATGCATTGCTATATGCGTCGCATTTGCAACACTTATAGCAACGCATATAGCGACGGTTACAGAGAATTTGCGACGCTCATAGCGACGCCAATAGCGACGCGAGTAGTAAATTTGTGACGCAAATAGCGACGGTAAACAGAGAATTTTTTTTTTTGTGGCAGGGCAGCTATGAGAGCCATACAAAATAGTTTTTGCACTGCTGCATACAAAGCGTTTGCAAACAAAAAGAATGTATACTGAAATCATAAAACTGATACATGAAATAAAAACATGATCGCATAAAATGCGATTGGTACAATCATGAAAGGATATCACTAATATATAGAAAATGTCTACATAGATCAGGCGACTAAAAACTAAAGGTGTATGAGCTCTAAGGATCCAAGGGCGAGCTACAAATCCTCGTCCCTAGAAAGCTCGTCCCGTTGCAAAGGAGCATCAAACGGATTTTGCAGAAAAAGAAACAACATATCAATCCACCATACAATAATGCATTCAAATATCTCATGGTAACTACGGACAAGAAAGATGAGTGACTTACAGGGCCGCCGCGTCTATACAATCGGTCGATCAATGCCCTGAGACCGTGCCTCTCTGCATATCGAGTCTCAAGGCCTTGCGGATTGCGATTTGTAACGGAGTGCTACAAAGAAAACAAAATGCTAACTGTTAGAAACATGATTGTCAGTACAAAGAATATCTCAAAAAAACAAATAAGCAAAACAAAAGAGAAACTTACAAAGTCCTCCAAATATGTCCTATGGCCGCCACTCCCAAGATGATGCACCGATCTGGCCTCAATTCGTCTTGGCGAATTTGTAGCGTCCTACCTCAGTCGGCGCCAATCGTCTGCATCTAACCACTCGGGCTTTGGAGCCCCACTCTTGATTGCCTTGCGTGCGTCGGATCGTCTATGTGACATGTATGCACACATGCAATCCATCATCCAGCCCGTAGAGAATCTATCTACTGCGGTTGGCACTGGGAACTCCTCGTGCAAGGATGCTACTATGTAGTCCTTGCTACCCTCCGGTATGTTCCTCCAATGATCCAGGACGTTGTGCCGAAAAACTTGTTGGCACAACTCCCTCATGCGAGCCATCACCCTCCTCCCCTCATCATTCATGATGATGGCTCCTAACCTACTATCCACTAGGTATCCATAACCCCTAGGAGTCTGCCTAAGATGGGCCCTCTCCCATCTCCGTCCACGCTCTTGGGCATATCCAAGAGACCCCTGTACATCCGATGTACCGACAGGGGTACCCTCTCCCGGAGTGCCACTCAAAGGGGTGCCACCAAAGGGGGTGCCACCAAAAGGAGTGCCACCAAAAGGCGTGCCATTTGCCGACGGCTGCGCAAAAGTCGGAGTAATTGGAGTGGACGTCCCCACAGGTGTGACAAATCCTGGAGGTGATGCAGCTCTAGCTGAACGACGAGACGGAGACACCACGTCCGTGTCTCCACAGCAGCACCCCTTGATCCTCCTGCAGTCGCAGTCCCTCCCTTTGGCCTAAGTCGTGAGCGTCGAGATCGTCTGCTCGAAGCTGAAGCATCTGATCGCGCTGAAGCTGATCTAGCAGAGCGCCCTGACGAAGAACGAGACAGCTCCTGGTCTGCCATCTCTCTGAATCTCACGAGCTGATATGGAGACATGCGTGCCATCATGTCCTGAAACTCCTCATCGCTCATCCCTCGACTCATCTTGAAAATGTCAATACCTACACAGATAAAAAATGATGTTAGAATAATCAATTTATACTATAGAAAGCACATTAATATAAATCATTTTTGAAAAATCTCTCTTAAAATGCATATCTTGTCTACCTTTATGGAAGATCTAAACAACGAATTGAGTAATACAATTCTCCAAGAATGAAGTATTCTATGGTCCCATGTTAATCTCCTGACACAACTCTGCATACACTGGAAGGTCGATAGACATGTCACCACAAAAGAACGAGTCTGCCTCGTTCTCAAAAAATTCTACGACTTCTGTATTTCCATCATTGTTAGCCGATGCGGGCTCCAAGCTTGCGGTGGCCTCCACCCCTTGTAATATCGACCCTCTATTTGCATATTTTCTTCATCTATGCCTAGAACATCGCTTTGATCATATACTCTCGCACCTCGACGAGTTGAAGGTATAACATACCACCATTGAGGTTGTCGGGGGTTTGGATGGAAGATTACCTGTTCACAAACACTTACAAAGCGAGTTCAAACCATTGTGACATAAACCATGTCGTATTACAATTAGCAAGCAAATGACTATTTGCACCTATTCACAATGAGCCGGCAACACAAAGGTGTCGCGCAAATCCGTCCATTTTTTTTCGGAATCTATTTCGAGAAATCTAGATGGACCTCGTTGAACTATTGCTCCAGCTCCTCCAAGTACCACTTTGAACCACTACACATCGAATAGTATCATGGAGAAGCTACGGTAATCCACCATAATAATACTTTGCAAGTTC
Source organism: Lygodium microphyllum (assembly GCF_053477565.2). NCBI lineage: Eukaryota > Viridiplantae > Streptophyta > Polypodiopsida > Schizaeales > Lygodiaceae > Lygodium > Lygodium microphyllum. Next base: position 129,552,109 of record NC_141159.1, read on the forward strand.
CCAAAATACTCCATCTTATCCACAATCATGTTCGGATCCGTTGCTCGGCGCCGGCTCTCTTGCTAAAACCTTGCCATGACACCACAGTCCATTGTGGAGCGCATTTTGTCAATACGCTCCACCCGAAAATGCCGTCCGCGTGACCACCCTGCACTATATATTTTGTACCGCACATTGAAACACTCAAATTAGATGTAGCAAGCAAATTTAGATACGACACATTCTAAACCCCTCATTACCTTTGGACTACATCCCCTCGAGAACTCCCACTCCTCCATTGAGACCTCTGTCCCTTCACTGGATGATGCGGTCAAGGCTCCATGCAACCATTGTGTTGACATAAACCGTGGCATCTCCGCTTGGAACAAAGTAGTTTCATTCTGTAGGTCAATTTGAATGGTGTTTTTTCGGTAACTATTTTGTAGGTGGTTTGATAAGCCCACAAGGCTACCATCAACTTTTTGTCCTAGTCACTTCATGAGAATTTGTAAAGTTGTAGTGATTTCTAGATAACAAACTATATAATAGCTTGGCCTCTAATCTTAGGGCTAGGTTTAGAATTGCCTCCAGCTTTGATCCCATCATTATCCATTTACTCTGTTGTGAACTTAAATGATGCCAGGAGGCATATTTCACGGTGGATTCCGTGCCACAGTGGATTCCGTGAGGTTTTACGGTGGATTCGGTAAACTTTGATGACCGGGGCTCATACACAAAGTGGATTCTTTGTGCGAGAAGTTGATGGGGACGCCTGTCCTTTTCGGGCATTTCATTAATTTAGTGTGTACATGGGTGATTCCATAGCGGGCGATTCCGCAAAATGCATATTAAATTAATAAATGTTTATGAGTTTAGAGTGCGCACTCGTAATAAATTAAGGTTAGGATTTATTTCTAACTAGTTGATTTATTTATGTAGCTGAAGACTGCTAGGTATTCACTTTTCTCGGTTTAATTGTATTATTTTACTAACGATTGTGAATGCTTTAGTTGATGTGTAGAGATAACAGCAGTGGCGGAGGAAAGCATTGGAGGATAGCGAGTATTCGATTTATTACTTATATTTTCATGGGCGCATACCTTAGGCATGGCGCCTATATTCTGTTACGCCTATTTATTGAGGCATTGGATATTTATTATTATTTTGTATGCGCATGGGCGCACGATTATGTTATTTCTACTTGGACATTGTATTGGGCATGTAGACTCTTTGGGCACCGCCCGTTAGCTTTATTCCTATTTTGTGCTAAAGCAAACTCAAAAGCTAAAAGCTTGCTATTTTGTAATTTGGGCTATTATTTGAGCTTGAAGATTACTAATACATAAAATACATGCTTTGTGGGGCGCTCACACAAGGTATGGGGGGAGATTGCACCCAATTGGTCTCTTGTTCATGTCGTTCATGCTTTTTACATTGAATTTTGTGCAAAAAAGTAGAGTTCTATTGTTCTTGGGGACCTTCCGGCATTCACTACGCGAGCGTACAGCGTCCGATCTACGCACTAGTGGTATCAGAGCGAAGTTGAGATCAAGAGCTTCCAATCGCTACCCATCTTGAGCGAAGGCGGAGCTCTTGGAATGATCAAGCTCTACGGTCAATCTCGTCGCAAACAATTGATACGGGTGGATTCCTGGCGATCAAAACCTCTGTTTCCATCATCAGAGTGCAAAGGACAAGCCTGCAAAGGTGGAGGACCACTCCTACATCCTCTTCATCAAGTCGTGGAGTTTCAGAGAGATAAGTCTTCTAATCATAAGTTTAAAAGCTTAAGAAGCTTAGCTTAAGCTTAAAGAAGCTTTAAGCTTCATAAAATTCCATCGCGAGGTATCTGAATACCTCCGAAATTTGCGCCGCGTGAGGAAAAACGCCCCCCCCCCCCACGATTTCACATTTTTGGCTGAGTAAGCTTAAAAGCTTACTTACCAAAGCTCTAAGTCACTTAAGCCTTACAACTCAGCAAGTCTACAAAGTTCAAGTTCTGCAAGTATTCTAAGTCGAAGTTTTGCAAGTTACATAAAGCAATCAAGTTCTGCAAGTCTACAAACTCTGCAAGTCACATAGATCTGGTACTTTGCAAGTCAGACAAGTCATCTAAAGTCAAAATCGATTTTTGTTCAAAACTCATAGAAGGGCTGTTCCTGCGCAGAAACTCCGAACTGCAAAGTTGTTCATTGGAAGGTACTCTACGCATACGTAGGTTTGTTGAAGCATTTTCAGCATACGAAGAAGGATAAAATGCAGATTTTTCAAAGATTGTGAAAGCCACACCCAAAAATATATAAGCCTTGTATTCCCAATCTTGAGCTACGCTCATCCCGCTAACTTGATTTTGAGAGTGAGAGGTCTTTTGAGTTTTACAAGATGATGGAATCACATATGGATGATTTAATGGCTGAAGGCGACCTAACTGAACCTACGACGGAGCAAAAGCTGGACTTAATTTTAATGCAATTGGATGAAGAACGACGAGCTAGGCAAGCATTACAAGTTCAATTGGCAAATTTACAAAGATCGACTACCGACAAAGAAGAACCTCAATCTGAAGATCTTATCCGATGTACCATCGACGCGACTCTCAAAGCTCAAACCATCCGTAAGGAATCAAAGATAAGTAAAAGAAATTTCAAATTCTGTACTTTCAATGGCACTCGAGAGGGAAAAACTATTCTTGCATTCATTAGTCAGTTTGACGACTACTTTCATGAGGAAACCTATGCAGAAAAAGATAAAATCAAGTGTGTCACTAATCATTTAGTGGATAGAGCATCTCTTTGGTGGACTGTGGTACGCAAGAGTATAGATTGTCCCACTACCTGGGAGAATTTCAAGAAGTTTATGTAGAATTTCCTTCCTCCACAATTGCATGAGAAAGCTATAAAGCAATGGGACCTTGCTTAGCAACGGGATCGTGAGCCTATTCCTCAGTATATAGAGCATTTTTGGAATGCATTACTCCAGTTACGCATGCTTGAAGACGTACCTGAAGAGACACACAAGCGCAAGTATATGTCTAGACTCCTTGGACATTACTATGCTGAAGTTAATATGTTCAAGCTTGCAACTCTTGCAGACACAATTTCATTAGCTCACGACACTGAAGACAAGCTGCGAGGTAGAGATAGACGTCCACAGCCATTCCAAGCCAATGGTAACTATGGATCTAAGCAATTCAACTCAAATTTTAGAAGATTTAATCAAGGTCATTTCACTTCATCATCTTTCATTAAGAATTGGGCAAAACCAGCTGCTTTACCATCCAATGTCAACCAAAACCCCAAGCCTATTCCACAGCCAAATCCTAATGTCCCTAGACTTCCTGCTATTGCAAACAATGTAACCAAAGCCAAGCCTATAGGATGTTATAAATGCCACCAGCCTGGACATCTAGCAGCAAATTGCCATTCGAAGAAGGCACCTATCCATATCAACTACCTTGGAGCAATGGAAGATGAAGAACATGAAGATATGCCTGATTTCACGGAAGATGAGGACGACACTACTACTCCTTCAGATACTTTACCAGGTATGCCAACTCCACATTCTTTATTGACTATGAAATGTTTAGTGCATGGAAAGGAAAAGATTATTTTCCATGATGACGGTAGTACTCATGATTTTATTTCAGCAAAGCTAGTAAAAGAATTAAAGTTATAGACTATACCTACGCATTATCGCATTAAAGCAACATTCTTAGGTACTAGGTATAATGGTACACAGGAAGTGCATGACTTAGAGATTCAAATTGGTCAATACACTGAAAGAAGAATTTTTCTAGTTGTTCCATTACAGTCGAGTGACATTATTTTAGGTATACCTTGGCGTCATCAGCATAACCCAGATATAGATTATTCCACATATTCAATTAATATTCAATTTCAAGGAAAACATATTACATTGTATGGTATGCATGCATCTAATGCTTTTCCACTGCTTTCGCATAGTCAAGCTAAACGTGCATTATGCAAAAGTAGTAAATCTTATCTCATTTGGGTGAATGAACTGCAAGTTAAAGAAAATCATATGCACCCTAGGCATAAAGAATTTCTTGCACATTTTAAAGACTGTTTTGCCGAAGATCTACCACCTGGTTTACCTCTTTCACGTCCAGAAGACCATAAAATAGATTTCATTCCTGGTACACAACCACCTTGCTAAGCACCATATAGGCATAACCAGATAGAGCAAAAAGAAATTCAAAGTCAAGTTGAAGAATTACCAAATAGAGAATTGATTAGACCTAGTAGTTCTCCATTTGGTGCATCTATTCTGATAGTCAAGAAAAAGAATAATACCTATCGTATGTGCATTGACTATCGAGCTTTAAATAAGATCACTGTAAAGAATAGGTATCCAATACCTAGAGTCGATGACCTTATGGATAAACTGCAAGGATCTGCTATATTTAGTAAAATAGACCTTAAATCTAGTTATCATCAGGTGAGACTAGATAAGTCAGACATATTCAAGAATGCATTTAGGACACAGTTTAATCATTATGAATTTTTAGTGATGCCTTTCGGATTAACTAATGCACCTGCTACATTTAGTAAAATGATGAACCGTATATTTTTAAAATATCAATATTGTGTAATTGTCTTCTTTGATGATATTTTGGTGTTTAGTCAAAATGAGAAAGAACACTACGAGCATTTGTCATTGGTTTTCCAATTATTAAAAGATAATCAACTGTATGCAAATCCGAAAAAGAGTGAATTCTTTAAAACAGAAATTGAGTATTCAGGTCATATTGTATAATCTGATGGAGTTAAAGTTGACCCTAAGAAAATAGATGCAATATTGAATTGGCCTGTACCTAAAAATGTGCATGAGTTACGATCTTTCCTAGGTCTTGCTAGTTTCTATAGGAAGTTTGTGCATAATTTTTCATTACTTGCTTTACCATTAACCAAACTTCTGAAGAAAGGAATTATATATTATTGGTCCGATAATCAACAGAAATCCTTTGACTTATTGAAACATGCATTAACCCATGCCCCTGTCTTACAGTTGCCTGATTTTAATGAACCATTCTTTTTAGTAGTGACTGATGCTAGTGGATCAGGAATAGGAGCCATACTTATGCAGGATAATCATCCCATAGCCTATTCTAGTTGTAAGCTGAAACCCTCAGAACTGAAATATTCCACATATGATAAAGAATTATTAGCTGTTGTACAAGCATTAAGACAGTGGAAACACTACTTAATGGGCTCTGAATTTATGATTAAGACCAATCAGCAAAGTATTAGACATTTACTTAAGCCAACCTCAAATATCTGACCGACATATCAAATGGGCATCCTTTATCCAGAGTTTTCATCCTATCATTCAATACCAACCCGGTAAAGAAAATGTAGTGGCTAATGCATTAAGTAGAAGACATGCCATTCATAATATTTCTGTTATATCTTTTGATTCTTTGATTGCTATGAAAGATACTTATCATCAGGATATTACTTTTCATACTGATTGGAATAAATTAGTTCAAAATAACTTGATTCCTATTGATTCACTATCTTATAATGATGGATTTATGTTTTATGAAAGGAGATTATGTGTTACAGTTCCATTCCGATCTTTTGTTTTGAATGAGATTCATTGTCCTCCATATCAAGGACATAGAGATATCATATCTACTTTACGTACATTAACTGAAGATTTTTATTGGCCGCATATGGACACTGATGTATCTAACTTTGTTTCTGAAGGTCTGATTTGTCAAAGAGTTAAGAGACATCATGGTAAATAGTATGGATTACTTATGCCTTTATCTATTCCGTCTAGACCATGGCAACAAATTTCTATGGATTTTATTACTGGTTTACCTAATGCTAAATGTAACCATGATATGATTTGGACAGTAGTAGATAGGTTTAGTAAACAAGCATATTTCATTCCATATAAGAAAACTTTAACAGCATCATAAGCAACACAATTGTTTTTGAAAACTGTTTTTACTAACCATGGATTACCAAAAGTTATTATTTCAAATCGTGATTCTAGATTTTGTAACAACTTTTGGATCACGTTGTTTGCTAACCTAGGCACAAAAATTGATTTCTCATCTGCATTTCATCCAGAAACTAATGGACAAACAGAAGCCACTAACAGTACTATACTAGATCTTTTACGTGCTTATACTATTTCTAAACCTCAGACATGGGATACACATTTGCATTTATTACAGTTTGCATATAACAATACACCACACACATCTACAAAGAAAGCACCGTTTGAAGTGATTTATGGTTATAGATTGTCTACACCTGTTGCATCTTTGTCAAATAGAATTTAGAGTGCTGATGATATTGCTAGTATGCATAATACTATTTTTGATGAGGTTAAAGTCATGATTACCAAAGCCTAGTAATCATATACCAAACAAGCCAATAAGAAAAGACAAGCAATGAATTTCAAAGTTGATCACTATGTTTCGTTGAGAATAGAAAAACGTAGACTACAAAGTGTAGATAGACACCCAGTTGTGAAATTAGCACCTAGATTCTATAGACCATTTAGAATCATTCATAAAATTAATGATAATGCATTCAAGTTAGAATTACCACATCACTGGAAAATTCACAACACATTTCATATTAGTTTATTAAGACCCTTTAGAGGCCAATTACCTGTACACCCTGTTTAAGAAAACCCACCTTTATTAGAGGAAGAGACTGAAATACTTGAACCTGAAGCTATCATAGACACTGACTTTATGACCACTAGAACTGGCCGAAGATATTCTACATATCTAGTTAAATTTAAGAGCCATCCTGTAGAATAAGCCCAATGGATGCACGCTAGAGACTTAAATGCTTTCCCCACTCTGTTAGCTCCACATTGAGCTAATAGCAATTCAGGTCAATTGCTATTCCACCCCGGGGGTATGATGCCAGGAGGCATATTTCACGGCGGATTCCGTGCCATGGTGGATTCTGTGAGGTTTTACGGTGGATTCTGTAAACTTTGATGACCGGGGCTCATACACAAAGTGGATTCTTTGTGCGAGAAGTTGATGGGGATGCCTGTCCTTTTCAGGCGTTTTATTAATTTAGTGTGTACATGGGTGATTCCATAGCGGGCGATTCTGCAAAATGCATATTAAATTAATAAACGTTGATGAGTTTAAAGTGCGCACTCGTAATAAATTAAGGTTAGGATTGATTTCTAACCAGTTGATTTATTTATGTAGCTGAAGATTGCTAGGTGTTCACTTTTGTTGGTTTAATTGTATTATTTTACTAATGATTGTGAATGCTTCAGTTGATGTGTAGAGATAGCAGGAGTGGTGGAGGAAAGCATTGGAGGATAGCGAGTATTCGATTTATTACTTATATTTTGATGGGCGCATACCTTAGGCATGGCGCCTATATTCTGTCACGCCTATTTATTGAGGCATTGGATATTTATTATTGATTTGTATGCGCATGGACACATGATTATGTTATTTCTACTTGGACATTGTATTGGGCATGCAGACTCTTTGGGCACTGCCCATTAGCTTTATTCTTATTTTGTGCTAAAGCAAACTCAAAAGCTAAAAGCTTGCTATTTTGTAATTTGGGCTATTATTTGAGCTTGAAGATGATTAATACATAAAATACATGCTTCGTGGAGCGCTCACACAAGGCATGGGGGGAGACTGCACCCAATTGGTCTCTTGTTCATGTCGTTCATGCTTTTTACATTGAATTTTGTGCAAAAAAGTAGAGTTCTATTGTTCTTGGGGACCTTCCGGCATTAACTATGCGAGCATACAGCATCCGATCTGCGCACCATTAAACTTAAACACCCATTGTTACAAAATTTGTTCACTCTTAGATCAAAATGGGAATGACTCAGTTTTCAAATAATGGAAAATGCCAAATAATATTGAGCCATTAAAAAAATATGAGTATGATCCCACCTACATTAGTTCAATGTCCTTCTACATGTTGGCCATCACATGGAAGACACCACTAAAAGACCATGTTCTATTACATTCGTATTTGGATAAGTACTTTGTGAAACAGAAAGCCCAAGAACTAGTGAAGATGTGTTCCTTGGCCAAATATGTGGAAATTTTTGAGACCATAGGTCAACCATCTCAAATGCACTGAATCCCGAACTAACTATGATACAGGTAAGAGGACCCAGACAATCACTATATAAATAGGAGAGAGCCTAAATAAAGTGGAAATTTCCATTTTAGCAAAGATAGTGTAGAGGGCCCTAAATCACTCGCAGAGAGAAACTTCAGAGAAAATAGATACTAGGGCTATACAATTTTGGTCCAATCCTCATATATAAGTATGTTGTTGTTAACTCCTTATCAATTAGTGCATCGAGGACATGGTTTTTCTCGGTGGTGATTCTCAAGCTCAAATAGGTTGGTACTATGGATTCCTCATCCTTGGGGTCAATCTTGGTGATGGAGACTGCCCGAATATTTATAGGCAATAACACCATAGGGGGCCCATGCAGTGGGTGTGCTAGTGTCTAGTATTTCTTAATGCAACTTCTGTTGAAGAAGCTTATGTCCTCACTATCTAAAGTTTTGAGGCCCACATTATTGGTCCTGCTAATCTAACAAACTCGAAAGGGTCCAAGACCTCTAAGCTTCATCTTCTACTTGTGGCCTTTAATTGAATAAGGAAATATCAGGTCGCCTTTTTCAAAATCATGTTGTTTGGCATGCTTGTCAAACCACGCCTTTCTTTTGGCTTTCTTATAAATGAGTGCATATGTGGAAATGAATCAAGTTTTGGATAGCCATCCCAATCTGCTAGGTGGTCACATTCCATCCCTCCTTGCTATCCCATCTTTCTTGCATAGCTATCCTCAAGCTTGGAACAAATCATAACCATTATGTAGGTCAACTTTAATTGTGTTTTTCTGGTAGTTGTTTTTCAGGCGTTTCAATAATTGCACAAGGATGCCATCAACTTTTTGTCCTAGTCGCTTCTTCATGAGGTAGAGACAGTTTTAGTTAATGCACTCATCAAAATAAATTTTATCACTTCAACTTGATCATTGGCTTGGGGATAATATGCATAATATGGCAATGATTTTTGATGGATCACCAAGAAGGTGGATAGGAGATGGATAATTACCTCATTAATGAAGTGCGTGCCTTGGTTGCTCACTAGTTGAATGGGGAAATTGAATCTAAAGATCACTTTCTCCCGAAGAAACTTAGCTATGGTCCTTGCATCATTTTTCCTAGTCCTTCTTGTTTCAATCCATTTCATAAGGGAGTTAGTGCCTATAGCCTAGTCATATATTTGTCTTGTGAGTACTAGGGTATAGGGCTAATTGGTCCAATGAGGTAAATGCCCCACTTTTTAAATGGTTGGCATGATATCATTAGTCTCAACTCCATATTGTCCTTTTGTATAGGTACTTTCACCTGATGACACTTGTCATAATGTTTGAAAAACTTAGCGATGGCGTGGAAGAGAATAGGCCCACAATTGAGACTGAAAACTTTTTCTAAAGTAGTGACATCTTGCAATTTTCCCATGTGCATAGATATATAGCTCCATCCTTAGACTGGATCATTGAATGAGGAGGATATGTTGCTTTAATGTTGAACTCCTTAGGCATGCCACAATTAGTAAACCCAATGAATAATCTCCTTGATATTTTAGCAAAGTAAGAAATGATGTCTATTGTGTGAAGATTGTTAAAGGGCATTCTCATATTTTTTTATATGCAAGTCATCATCTTCAAATAGAAAAAGGATAATGAAATCTCTAGGGGACACGTCATTTGCATCTCTCTTGGAATACGAAACATATAAAAAATTTTGCAAAGTTGAGTCATTCAAATGATAGATTACAAGCATTGGAGGCTCCTCACAACTACACACACCAGCTTCTAAACAGTGTATAACACTAGGGTGGTAAAAGTTTGTATACACTCTCCCTAATGGAACCTATGCATCTAATGGGCCTAAATGTTAGGTGTGATTTATTTGATCCACATACAAAATCTTAATAGTTGGGTAAGTTGGATTTTGTTGATTATGTGACTAAATGTCTTCAACACTTATTGATTCACCGATTGATGCAATTGCCTATGTGCTCTCTATGCAGCATTTAATTCACATGGAACTATATGCTCATCTTGTGGGTATTCATCATCACAAAGGGTCATTACAGGACTTCTTTGAGCTATGGGTTCTTAATACGAAGCTAGTGGGGCCAGGATAGGCCCACCCTCTTTGTAGATTTTCCATAACTCCATGACTAGTTATAGCTTCTTCTTTATAGGTGGAATAGAAGATTAAATTGCTATATTCTCCCTTATGATATTTTCTTATATGCTCTGAATTTCAGATATGAATATCTTTGAGGTCAAATCATGCACCCTTCTATCATAGTCAATGCAATTACATATTTGTTGATACCCTTGATCGACTACATGATATATGAAGAACTCATGGGCATCAACACTTTGAAAGTAGCCTAAGAAGTCTTGTTTTTGCATGTTGGCCATTATCTTGAATGAAAATGCTACTATGAGCTTTATTTTCTTATTTTATGAGTGCCCCTCTCCCCTTACACTTTTCACTAGCAATCTCATAGTGATCTAAAATATTGATATAGAAAGTAATTACCTTGTTTGTGATTTTTTTTTCAAAATAAAACACACCCTCTCTATTCAATCCGTAAATAACCCCTTTACATGTCATCCTTCTAGATGTAAACATGTGAATAAATGGTATTTGAAAAATTCCTTATGTTGAACTCTTGTGACACACATATATCTTCATGAGGGACTCCCCCCCCCCCCCCCCCCCCCCCAAAGGTACTACTATGGACATTAAAAGTTAGTTAGTCTTTTTTTTTGTATGAAATTGTGAATTGTGAGTTGCTTATAAGTGCCAACCTTTGGTACCAATTGAAAGTAATCAATTGAATGCCAACTTGCCTTATCTCTATCCAAGTATTTCATGGAAGTAGCCCCCTTCCTTTGACTTATATTATCTAATCTCTTCTTGTAATTGCTATTGCATTCCTATTAGCACCTTTCTTGTATCCACCACAACCTCCTCTTTGGCAACATCTCTTAGCATACTGTTATTGCCTTTTTTATAAATTGTTTTAATCTAATAATTCATTGAAGACTAAAACTAACTTTCCTTCTCATGGGAAGGCCTAACCTTTTTATTTGCACCGATTAGGTTTTATGTGTATTAGGTACAAGTCTAAATCCCTTTACCATAATGCAATAAAATATTACTTTAATATTTATATATTAGATTCTCCTTGTAAAATCTAATATTCTACTTTAGACATGTTGATGCATTACTAACTATGTTGAATTCTGAGAGATAAGTGAGATATCTATCATCTATATTGTATTTTAAGAATAAGATTTGAAGTTTATATCCAAAAATAAAACTTAGACCTAGACTACATTTATAAGTATGATAGCCCAATTTTGCACAGATGCATGCTATTATTAGTGGGATATTGAGCACATGAAAACTCGATGCAAAGAAAGAGAATAACAAATTTTGTAGTCCCAGACTCAAAGCCAATAGAAGGCTTGTTTGTAGCTTGATCTATCCTCGTAGTTTTACCAATAATAGATAATAATAATAATAATTCCTCCTATTTTATTACATGTACTACAAATCCATCTTTGTAAACCAAATTTGCATGCTTTGTTATCTACAAGAATAGGGAAGTTTCATTGTGCACTTGAGGACCCAATCCATCAAGGGTTATTGGTGTAATGAGGTGGCTCTGAGGGAGATAGGTCTACCAATTTCTTGGGATATCCTGTTATTGAGGACCTTGATAATTTGTAGGGAAAAGGGCTAGGGGGTTGAGGATAAAACTAGCTAACAAAAATCATATGCACGTACTTCTTTTTTTGTGTGGTGAGATGAGTAATATAAGCATCACTCCTTGTCTTTTCCCTTGCCTTGAGTTGGCGGAGGTAAGAGATTGAGTGAATGCTCAAGGTAGGCCTTGCTCATTAGGTATCTCTTGAATGAGATATGAGTACTCAATTGGGTGAATGGCAGGAAGCGGTGATCACAACTGGTGAAGCAGCTTTTGTTCATGTTTTTCTGAATATTGAGGCAAAAGGGTGGCAACATGGTAGGCCGAAGGATTAATTTGGCCATGGCATACCTATCAATCCCTGTGTTAATATCAAAGAGCAAGCGATGGAATATTTACTCCTCTCTATAGCTATTTCCTTGCTTAATAGAGCCATCAAAAACTTAAGATAATAGCATGTAAGTAGTACTCAATATTTTCCTACTCAAGATAGAGTTCAAGTTCTGCTCAATGTTTCAATCCATCGTATCAATTGGGGGTGGTGACAATGCAAGTGTCATGATCATGAAGCTTAATCTCATTAGTTGTTCTTGAGTGATACCCTCTTCCTTAAATTGGAGTGCAATTACATCTCATATGCGCTCATATTCATGAGGTTGTGGTAGTGGTCCTAAAGTGCTCTGAAGTGCCTCTCTAGACATCTACAATTCTCTCATAAGGCCGTAGAGGGTGTCTTCCTTGGTTGGATCTTTGATTTTAATAACAGCTTTGGTGAAGCTCCTCGAGTGAATCTTCATTATTTTCTCTACCATGTCAATTGGCTACTTCCTTTTCATACCTTGCTTTTTCCAGCCTATGAGCAAGCTTCTATATTGGTCATGTATTTCTCTCCTTTAGTTGATCGATCTTTTTCCTTGCTTGCACCATCCTCTATCTTGCCACTTGGTCAAAGCATCCAATACAAAACCTTTCTCTTTTCTACTTTCTTGGGGATTTTCCTTTTCCTTGGTTAGCTCCTCCACTTTTCACTCAAGATGCTCCTAGCTCTTAGTCCCTTCTTCCCATTTCTCTACCAATCTAAGTAACCTATTGTTCATCCATCTGGTTTTCTCTTTGTCGTGTTGCAAACGACTTATCTGTTCTACCTATTATTCTAGCCTATCTACTAATTTGGTTATGATGGTCATGGATTCCTTATGAAGTTCCTCCCATTCTTCCATATTATTTTTCTCTTGCTCATATTGTTGCAGCACTTCCTCACACTCGTCATTTTCCATCCCTTTCCTTGCCAATGCTATCATTTCCATTTTAGGGTGCAGATATATCTCTTGTGTAATGCCATTGCAAGTTGACATAACTTTCTTATCCTTCTCTAGTGCAGGCACTATGTGCTTCCTTTCTTCCTCCTTCTAGTCTCTTTGTTCCTCTAAGGTCTTGAGCACATCATCAAAATCTTGTCCAAGCCATTGCACGATGAGGGTAATGATAGGATCTTCATTCTACTCTTGGAACCTTTTCTCCTCTCCTTTCTAATTTTGCCTCTCCTATAGCCAATCTGTTTAACCCTATAACCATTGGTCCCTCTTACTTTCTTTTGGAGACAAATAAATAAATGGCATCCAACCATTGCAGTTTTGCCGCCAAGGTCACCTAGATGCCTCCATCACCACTTGTCGAGGGTGGTCGTAGGAGTAGGACTTGGAAATAAGGTGCCTCTTTCTGCCAGTTGACCTAGTTGTGGTAATGGTGTTATAGAGGCTGGGACTGTTCTTTTCCCTTATCTTCGGTGGTCTTAGGTTGTTCTCTACTTGTGGTGCTCGCAATAGTCTGTGTGCTTTTACTTAAGTCTACTCTAGGCTAGGGTGGTTGGGTGGAACTTAGGTATATGTACTTCTCCCTGTAGTCTCCTCCATTGAGTTCCTTATAGCCCGATGATTGTCTTCCCTCTTGTTTCTTTCCAACTCCTCCTTTTCTTACTATAGTTTAGCCTGTCCCTTTTCTTCTATTTCTCATGACTCTTGTACAATTGTTTCCAAGGCATTATTCTCTTGTGATGGTGCTTTATTGTCCATACCCTTTTTCTTCTTTCTTACTTTGGTGGATCCTTTATCCTTAGTCTTCTCCTAGTCATCTTTATTTTTCCTTCTTTCCTTTGTCCTTTTGAATGGCCTCTAGCTTGGCTTGATGTGCTTCTTCTACCATTTTCCTTATCTCTTGTTCACTCTTCTTTTCCCTTTGATTTGGTATTCCTTTCTTTGTTTGTCTTGTGAGTGAGTAATATTATTCCTAAATTTGTCCCTATTTTTATTGTGTACTAGACCCTATCTTTCTCATTTTTATTTCTTTTGAAACTACCTCATATACTGTCAAGACATTTGTCTTTGAGGATACTCTTTACCAACTCCCTAGCTATCTTGGGGTCATTTAGTGCTTCTTCAATAATGGGAGTTAGTATAACCATAAATACAACCATGTTAGATTTACATATATCCTTCCCCCTTACAGGTTTCCTTCTCCCCACACTCGATCACATCATTGAGTATCTTGGTTGCTGCATGTATTGTATTTCTTGTGTAGGCATTCAGATCCACATTCCATAGGTGTTATGTAACCAAAACTTGGAATATATTCAAGTGGATCCCATTCATTGCAAAGTTGGAATATATTCAGGTGGATCCCATTCCCATTGTGGTTGAAGAGTGAATACTTTTGTAGAAATGGCCATTTAGATTCAGCTAGGCCATGTAAGTTTGCTATTTCTTACCTTGTGTCTTTTATGCAGCTAGGCTTGAAGGATGTAATCAAGTGGCCTTTGATAGCTTTTTGTTTGCTTACTTGCATTGCAATTAGCTCTTCAATGATAGAAGCATGCTTGGTGAATATGAATGCAGATTCTTCCCAAGAAATTCTTCCCAAGAACAAGGAAGGCTTCTAAATATTGGCCTGGTATATTCATCTAATAGACTAGTCTAGCCATCATAGCTATGAGTGAACATGGTGAAAGTCTTGTCAAGCTACTGACTATACTATCATCCCTATTGGAAACTACCATGTCTATAGTGATCTTTACTATGGAGTGTTGAAAGAATGTAAGAATCAATTTTGAAGGTGATCCTACTAATCTAATAGACTTGAAAGGGTCCAAGTCCTACTAATCCAATAGACTCGAAAGGGTCCAAGTCCTACTAATCTAATAGACTCGAAAGGGTCCAAGTCCTCTAAGCATCATCCTCTATTTGTGGCCCTTAATTGAATAGAGCAATATTAGATCACCTGTTTCAAAATCATGTTGTTTGACATGCTTGTTAAACCAGGCCTTTCTTTTGGCTTTCTTATAAATGAGTGTAATATTTCCGCATGAAATATTAGTAATTTTAAACCCCGCACACACAGCGCAGTGAACAATTTCAAGTGACCTCCCCACGACAAAAGACCTTGGCTAAGTACTGACCCCGTGTGCATCATCAAATCCTAGCACGCATTTCGCACATGAGTCCGTGGCTTGAAGACCGCAAGCCGCACGAGAACACCTCTTCTAGAGGGAAAAGGGAGATAATGGTTAAAATTTTGA
The DNA here is from genome assembly GCF_053477565.2 of Lygodium microphyllum. Classification (NCBI taxonomy): domain Eukaryota; kingdom Viridiplantae; phylum Streptophyta; class Polypodiopsida; order Schizaeales; family Lygodiaceae; genus Lygodium; species Lygodium microphyllum. Next base: position 129,567,457 of record NC_141159.1, read on the forward strand.
CAAATTTTTTAAATAATCCCCTCCCCCCCTCCCCCCCTCCCCCCCCCCCCCCCCCCCCCCCAAGCCGATGCATGGCAGGGGGAGAGGGAGTGTGAGAGGAGTGATGAGATGTAGGAGAGCACGGGGGGAGGAGGAAGCATGCAAACTAGCCACATGTGTGGATATCCCCCCCCCCCCCCCCCACACTATATGAACCCCCCTTAGGCTTGAGGGGGGCAGGAAAGGGAGAAGGAAGCTGTCGTGCTGCCCGCCATCGCTGCCTTCACACCGTGGTGCTGTCGCCCCCAGTCCATTGCCGCCAAGCGCCACGCCACCTTCATCGCCATGACCAACATCATCATCATTATTATCATCATCTCCATCATTATCCTCATCATCATCTCCTGCATCACTTCATTCTCTCTCCACGTTTCTGTCAGAGACAGAAGCTTAGAAGCTTCTTTGGAAGCTTCTAAATTAGAGCTTCCATAAAGCCTGTTCTCCCATGCATTGCGGGTTTTTCTTAAAACCACATTCTTTAAAGGCCGTCTACTACTGCGCAGAGGAGAAATACTCAGTTGAAGAGGGATTTGTAACTCGTAAAGGACCCAAGAGGAAGTTGCTGAGCCGGGATTTGAATTCATCAATGGCTCCCAAGAAAATGGCGAGAGGCGCACATGCGGGAGCTTCTACTCCGAGTTCGCGTGTGGATAACACCCCGAACCTCAATGCCCATGTTCTTAGAAATTGATTTCGCATGGAAAGAATGCATTTATGCATGTCTTTAATACACGTAGTCAAGTTAAATATATTTGGAAATTTTAAATGCAATTATCCATTCGTTTACGAAGTTAGTGCATGTCATGCCTTTGAAAAATGCTTGCACTTCCAACTTGTAATTCCAAATGCATATTGCATAGGTTAAAAGGACGAATTGTCCAAATGCATCCTTGATTTCCTCGTGAAAAAGAAACGGTGCATAATGCATTTAGATAGTAATCTCCTAGTTTTGATTTGTATGAGATAATCATTGACGTCCATTAGATGTTGTCCAAATAGTTACATTGCATAAAAGGGATTTATGTACCGTGCATATTGCATGCGATGTTAATTACATCCTACGTTGGGTTAAATGCTGTAGGACGGATTAAGTCAATAATAGTCCTATGACATTCGTTCATGGATAAACTTCTTCTATCGAATTTTGTATTTAGAAAGGAATGCAATTTCATATTTAAGCTTGAATTCAATGCATTAAGTGAAGGCCTTATAAGCATAGTTCTTGCTGAAATTAAACGTAGGGTTTATACGAGTATGCCCTAAATTGTCAATCATTATAGTTTAGGCAAGGAAAAGAAATGGTCATCGTAAATCTCATAGTTGCATAGAAGGGAAAAGTCTATGAACCGCATACTTGCATAGAATGTTGTATTTTGAAATTATTTACATCTTTTTTTGGAAAAAGTATTAGCATCTCTAAGACAAGATCACCTCTTGACGCAATACCATTAGATCGATTAGGTAATTTGCTTGCAAAGGTGTAACTTAAGCCATGATCACCTCAATGCACTAGGTAGAGTTAAGCCGCGTTAAAAATTCTGCCTAGTATCGCACTCGGCAAACCAACTTAATATTTTCAATCCTAAAGGTCCTACCCACATTCAAGGAATGTTATGGTTAGTTAAATGCAAGAACGATCTAGGGTTTTACCCCAAGGATCAATTGACCAAATACTAGACTTTCGTTTGTATTTAGAAACCCTAGGGCCAAACATTATCGGCCTAGTAAGGTTAGGGTTGGGTTGGGTCAAGAAGACATCCCAAACCCTACATCGTGACCAAACTTATTTCTTGACCAAGGAACGTCGTTTGATGGGAGAAATGATCCCACAATTTAGGTGCGACACTTGTCTCGTGCAACAGGTTGCAACGTCGCATGGCTTTGTGTTTAAATCACAATATAGATTTGCCACTCCTTGGAACAAGGTTGGCACGTTCCACGTACAAGTTTAATTTGCAAGAGGATGAGTAGTCATCCTGCTACATCACCTTCCCTTGAGGCCAATTTGCCAAATTAGGGAAGTTGTGTACCGTCGAGCAAGAAATTGACCAATCAAGTTAGGGTGAGGAGGTTGCCTAGGATTTACTATCTTAGCTTAAGGAACCTAAGGTGTTTGCTAATTTGGGTAATAGGGTATAAACCCTAACCCAAGGAAAAAAGGGTAAATAAATAACGAAACCCTTGGGGATCTTGCCAAGTCGCAATTGATACCGGATCGAATGCTGGATGCATTCGGAGAGAAGGATTCACACCTTAGCAGTTGGCCAAACAAACGACCACTGGATTTATTGTGTTTGTACAGTTAGGAGCATTGTTTGTACTTCTTGCTCAAGGAACTAAAGATGGAAAGATAATTAATACTTCAGGTTGAAGGCCTGGAGGGAGAGGCAGCATCAGTTACCCTCAACTGTCTGACTGACCCTATCTAAGGGGGTTGTTAGTCACGTGGGGTACGTGGACCGAACCCGCCACGAGAGATCTCTCGGTGGATGCTACTTGGAGCAAGAGGACGCTTGGGTGCCAGGGGGGCTCTGGCTGTAAATCCCTTGCCTCCGAGTCCTGCACAAGAGGCCGACGTGACTCGGGATTGGATCTCGAGGCCCGCATACTAGTCTACGGGTGAAAACTTGGATTAGTAATCCCTGAGGATTGCTGGATTTGCCTTCGGGCAGATTATGGATTGCCTTCGAGTGGATTATGGAACAGCCTTCGAGCTGAATTATATGATGTATTCCAAAGACTGATAAATAAGATCAATTATTGAAAAGGAACTTGTTTGACATTGTTTTTCTATGTTAGTGCTAAGATTACGTGAAGGAACCGATGATTAATTGACTAATTAAGGAAGCTATTTTTGCTCGTCGAACTAAATGTGGTAGGTAATTAGACAACTAAAGCAACCTTGAGAAAAGTGCAGTGGATGTGACCATGGGTCCGTCCTACGGAAGGGTGGTGCCGGTTGGCTGGGAACTTTTCTTGAAGGAAATTGACAGCAAGGAACGATGACCTAGAATCTAGGATAGTAGAGTCCCGATTTATGTTGTTTTAGGGGAACAGAATGGGACTATGCCTTACGAGCAGAGAGGTTGAGCTTTGCATCCCTCTCGTTTCCCATTTTCCTTGAACCAAGTGCAGCATGAATCCGCTTCAACCCTGATGTTTCTGCGTAAAGTAGTTCGCCTGGGGTTTGACGCTGGCTACCGTTCTAGGAACTTGACCACTAGGAAAACCCTGATTCAAATCAGTCCTAAGTGGGAATGGCCAGAATGCTTCCGCTTCATGGCAGACTCAGGAGAACCTAGATCGCAAAGCCTGTGACATTCCTTGGGAGTGCCGGGCGGCGCTTTCTGGACTCTCTTCCCAATGGGCTGCTAAGACATGCAGTCCTATAAGTGAACAAGTGGACAAGTTACAATGAGTGTATATATGGCAATGACTCAAGTTTTGGATAGTCATTTCAATTTGCCTGGTGGTCACATTCCATCCCTCCTTACTATCCCATGTTT